>NC_080706.1:71642970-71847970 GCF_943734765.1 Anopheles ziemanni | reverse complement strand
CGGATTTTCCACCGGTTGTTTTATAAATGGCTCGCTTTTCACCCCGCCCCGAGCACGGAATCGCTACTTTTTTTCCCCCGCGGCTTTGGTTTTGTGTTCCGGGAATAGGATCCGAAACGGGTGGCGCGGTCTCGACGTTCGCGGCCCGTGTAACCGATACCGAGGTCGAGATAAGGATTACGGAATGGGAATGATTTTTGTCCAGCGTTATGCCCCCGGAGTGGTTGCCCCGCCTCTGGTTCGCGGTTCTTTAAAAGTGAACGCCCCGACGCCACCACCACGATGTAATTATAAGCTTAGGCGATGGCGATACGAGATTAGATTTTCGGAACGAGCTTTTTGTTTTCGTGTAAAATATTTACACTTAGCACCTTCACCGGGGAGCCCAATTCGTGAACCATTGATATGTCTTCTTCGGTAATTGTTTTACAGTCGGTGGCTTAGATTTGGAGCTGTATTTCGTTCGAGTCTCCCAATGGGAAAACCAAGTGGCCCGTTACGTTTTCATAATCGTATATCCGCGGCCAATGCGTCTACGGCTACCGGACTTAGTTCGGGAGCTCGCATTACACTCCGAGAAGTCGGTTGAGGGATCCTCCCGCCACGATGGTGCGTCGTTTTCGGATTTCGTCTCTATCCAATTATCACTCTCCCTCCCTCCGTTCCGATGCAGCATAATGTTTTGCGTTCGCGTCTCCACGAGCCGCGTCTCTACGGTAATGTGGGGTAACTTGCTCCTCTTGAGCTAAAAACATTATATTTCTTCCATTCTATTCATTTATAATATTCCAAATTTTAATTGCATTAACGTCTTAACATCTCTCTTAAGTACGGAAAATATGAAGAAATACCCCAAACTTGAATTTTGTGATGTAGTATTCGAAACACAGTTTGAGTATAAGTTCGTTGCTGATTTCCTAACAGTTTTTAAATGTCTTTGAGGATCTGTTGATGGCCTTCTAGACAGATCGTCTACGCATAACCGTTTTATTTACATTAACCTTGCTAGAAGCACTTCTGACAGAACAAAAGTTTAGCGTTTTGTAATCCTGTAGATCTATTATATGAAATCACATTCTTTAACTGTGGTATACAACAAAATCTACCCAAATTTTGTATCAAGACCTGATAAATATTCGTTTCTATGAAACTAACATCATATGTTCAATATAAGACATATTAAAATTAAAAAACGTACCTACGTAGTAATTACGTACAAACTTTGACTTACTTTTGTTTTGATGGTGCATCATGCCCCATTATTTACATTTTGAATACTAGGGCGTCTTGCGTCATCTGAGCCGATGCATCTTGCCCCAACCTGAGAACCATTCGTTTTATGTCTTTTATTTAAAATGTAGAGATTATTGCATCAGTTACTCTCGGGTATTCGTCAAATTACATATTAAAGTACTATAGGCATGCCTAATTGGTTGACAAATATATCTTTTACGGTTGCAATACCTTAAATAATGGTAACAAAATAATACATTACTTAGGGTCAACTTGTTTTATCTCGTTTTGGTTATGAGATGTTGAGATAGTGCTGTAAAGTTCACGTAGGATGTACTAAATACGTTCATAAACACCTTTACACTACTCAATGGCTTAATTAAGCTAAAAACATCCTGTGCATTTTACTCCACTGGGACATCTCACCCAACTTTCCCCTATATTGAACGTCGATTAACTCCTGATGACGATGCCGACCTCCCAGGCAGGGCCAATCGTTTGGATGTTCCAGCTCCGAACCGAAACAGCGAGCGCACCCCAGCCGCGACCGGCTGTCAAAAGTGTTTTCGAAAGTCTTTAAAATCTGACGTTTATGGACGGTCGTCACTGGTCTGCTGTCGGCCGGACGGAAACGATCAAGCGGTCGTCGGTCGGACGGAGCCGATAAGATGGCACCCTGCCAGGGCGCGCTGCCCGGTGAGAGCATCGGCGTGATTAGCATCGGCGGACGCACCTCGATTAGCGGCAAAACGAGCCGAGAAACCCCTCCTCCTATGGACCGTATCTCGTCCGTCTCCCTCGCTTCCATCCACTAGAATCTGACGGTGATCTTAATTAGCTTTAATCTGCGCAGATCCCTTGCGTTCCCCTCCCGGTTTTCACGAGGGGCTACTGGTCCAGAGTTGGGGGTCCGTCACGAATGACATATCAAAAAAAAAGGAAAAAAAAACACTCTCCACCGTGCTCGACAGAACGAGCTCGAACTCTGTGCTGTGTTCTGTCCGCCGCGCTGCCGCCGGTTTTGCTGTGGCGGTGGTTGTAGCTGTCAGAAAATTCAAATTAAAACCCCGAACGCATGTCCAGCCAATCAGACCGCCACGATACTGGACCGGCCAGGCACTATCGATCAATCGCGATCGATCGCGGACCTTGGCGGAGGTCTAAAGGGAGCACGGGTGTGAGGTCGGTCCATGTTTGATCGGTTCTTCAAACGTACATGGCAGCGCGGCCCTCCTACAGCGTGCGTCATTTGTCAGAAGTTAAATGACAATCGGGAACCACCGCGGTAGGAGAACGGCCCGCTGAACCGAATGGAGGGCAGAGTTCGTTAGGCAAAACAAGCATCGCCCCATCGGAGATTGCCGGTGATTCTGGGTTCGGGGTCCTCCATCGCCAGCTCCCCCTGGTGTGCTTATGTTTGCCCCCGCGAATACTGAAGCACACGCACCGTCCGGGAGTTCGCGAAATACTGCTAGTCCTCGAAACGCTCCTGAATGTCGACGTTGATTTTTGACGTTCCGGTGAAGCCTCACCGTTGCAGGAGATTGAAATCTGATTAGGGAATCTGGGTCAACTGGGGATCGGGCAAAACTTGGGCGAGTGTTTGTATGAGTCCGCGTGTGTGCTTCTTTTTTTTTTCGTCTATACCTCTCCGGTTCCCAAAATCCGTTTCCTGATGATCAAACAACGAGCGCCCGTTTGCTCAAGCCACCACGAGTCTCTCTAGTTAGACGCCGACGACAACGATAGTTAGCGATGCGTATAATCTGCAGAATCACGCGAAACACGCTCCCTGTTCGCATTCCGCGGGCGGGCGGAACTAGCTAAAGTAAATAGTGTACACAGCTCGCGTCGCCTTTGGACACAACTGGACTTTCCCGATGTGGATTTTGTCGTACAAACACAGGACTTTCCGGTGGCTTTTGTGTACGAACGTCATGTCGTTCGCTTTACCTTTCGTGGCGTTTCGTTAGAGTTTCGCGTAAAAATACTCGTTGTTGTTAAATCTTTTTGGTGTACAAAAGTTACGATCTCCCTTAAGTTCCTTATCCTGGCGATTTTCTAAAGAACCTATTTTTCTTTCTCTCCTTACAGGTAAATACCAACCGAAATACTCCTCTTCAGATGTGTTTCATTCTGAAAGCAACCATCAGCAAATCCGTAAGTTATGTCGACAGCGATAAACAGTTTTACAACCATTGATTGAAATGTGAAGTGCCCAAAGGCAGCAGGACGCCGTCCTTCTCGTGGGTGGATTCAAGCATCCCGGCTATCGTTTAGCCGTACACGATGTCAGCCAAACTGAAACACTTCCCACTACACCAAACTTTGTAGCCAGCCGCTCAGAGTGAACCATCAATCCGGCCGACCAATGTTTGTCCACCGCGCCCGGTATGGCCCTTTGGGAATGGCTTGTGTCCGTCAATCGTGTCAAACCGTCGACCGGGGTGAGGCAGCGTTTCAGGATCAAATCAATCCCCAACTCTGGCAAGGACACTGCCGCTGCACAAAAGGCTTGTCAGCGTCCACGGTACCGCAACAACAAAACCCTTTGCCTAACTTGTGCGCCCTCGTTTGTGGCCGACGGTTTCTGTCGATGTGACAGATGATTTTATTACGTCAAGCGCTCGTCGCAGCCATCGTCAGCTGGGGCAGCGTTTTGGAGCGGAACAAAACGAAAAACCTCCCGTTCTCGTTTTTCCCCGGGATGGCGGCGGTGATTTGCAGTGCTCGGTCCTTTTTTAAGCGATACACAAAGCCCTGCTTGCGTGTGTGTGTGTGTGTGTGCGTTGTTATTTCATTACCCAAACCACACACCCACCGAAAGCTCAACGATCACAAGGGGTCTGTCAGTCAGCATCCAAAAGCCCGAAAATATCGTCATTCCTAACTCGAGGGGGAGGTAGGAAAGGTTTTCCTCGACACTGCACCGGTAGCTTTTCCTTCTTTCCATCCTTTTCGGTGGCTTCAAACATTTTATACAGTTGTTTTCCCCCATGGCCGGAAAGCAAACGCTGCTTCGCAGTGCGATTGAAAATTGAATTTTGATACTCTACCCCGGACGGGTTTGGAACTCTCGCGGCGCTTTCGATCGATTGTGGAACAGAAGAGGATTTTCCCCGGGTTTTTCTTTTCGACTGGTGAATTTAAGTCTGCTTTTGATGTCTCGAACCTGTTCGGTGGCAAAACTTTGCTTTCCCACTACGTGCAGGTGATTCCTAAACAATATTCTCCCGCGAAAGAGCGTTTCCAGCCCATCCACCAAGAAGGGGGAGTGGATCAGGTTTTTCACGGGAAAGATGAAGGAAAACGTCAAAAAAAAAAACCCGTCCGTCTAACGAACACGCGAAATGCTCCTCATCTGGCATGCATGTCACAGAGGGGTTTCCGACCACAAATGCGCCGGTTTAGAATTTCACGCGTTCCTCACATTCGTGTGGGAGGCATTCCTGAGGGGACGGAAAAGGTTCGCCTGCAATGCGTGTGGAAAATGTCGATGCTGATTTGATGGTTGCCCAATCAATTCGCAATCCTTCGCGGGGGGCAACTGATCGGGAACATTCGAACGATTGGTCAGTAATCTTATCACAAAAATATTGCATTTATGTTGCGAGCGGAGGAGGAACTCAAGCGCACAAGTTGAACGTTTGTGCCGTTCCGAAATGAACCACGCACCGACGCGTCATCAGCTCGATGTCAGCATCCCCGAATTTGTTCATTATGGCGCACAGAAGGTTGCGAGTAGATTAGCCCGATCTGTCCCGATGCGCTGCGAAAATAATGATGCTCCCGGTGGGACAACTCGCAGCATAGTTAATGAGCTACGATTGCAGACCGGAGGGACCAGTGTGTGTGTGTGTGTGTCACATCCAGCGGTCATCCAACCGTTTATCCTACCAGCTTCCAAATGCCCGGTGGCCATTTTCTGCGGGTGCAAATGGTGCTCTAATTTATTTATAATGCGATAATAATGTACAAACATGTCCCCGAACGGGGTGTCGGCTTTGGACCAGGCCTGCAATTGAATTCTCTCTACCCCCTTTTTCCCACCCCCTCCCGACCATCGTCCCGGCTAGGTTTGGTTTGCTCAAATCGGTATGATTTTTAAAAGGTTCGTGTTTTGTTGCGCCACGCCATTGAACCAAAAAAACATATATCTTGTCCGAGCCAATATGGGAATGCTGTATGTTTGAAAAAAAAATACCATGACTGTGCAAACACGGTGCTACTGTGGTGAAGCAATAGCGCTCCGTGTACCAACATAAAACAAAATTAATTAGTTTCAACCGATGCATTATTAAAGCGACACAGTCCGGGATGTTTGTGCATTGGCCGATGTCGATGTAGTATCCAATATATAGTTCCCGATCGGCGCACGGTGGTGGCCATCAAAGCTGACGGAAGATTCCATCAGCTCCTGAACATAAGCTACTGGGAGGGAGAAGGAAGGGCACATTATTTATGAACGCCGGGGAACACACAATATTCCCGTTTTTTTCCTCCTCCCTTTCTTTGCACATGTCTCCGAGGGCATGTTTGACTGCAGTTGCCGTTTTTATCAATCACAATTAAATTGTATTATTTTAATTTTCCGGCTCATGTCCAGCGGGTGCCACATGGTCAAAAATATTTGCATAATGGTAACTTTTCGCTTCCGAGTGTCCCTTTTTTTTGTTGCTGCACCATTTTTAAAAAAAGACGAGAGTACAGCATCGAGCATCGAGGTGATAAATGCACCCGGTGCAGCATTTTTTTAAACGCATCAAACTGTTTTGTTTCTTACTCTCCTGACGTCAATCGAGGTCGGAACATGGGCCGAGGGTGTATTGGTGATTGCTGAAAAACCATCTTCTTTTTTTAGAGCAATTTTGTGGAGCATATAAAGTTATTACCGAAGTATCGTCGGTTGAAAACAATTTCATCACAAAACCCTTGCTTTTAAAAGTGTGCCCATGCAGCAAAACTCCCTACGAAGATTGCGTCCGATGAAAAAGGTATCATAACTTGGTGGAAACGGGTGCGGAAAAGCGCAAACGTACACTTAAGGGTTGCATTTTCCCCCTCGGGCCCTCTCCGTGGCTGAGTTCGCAAATTTCCTGCGTAATTACGTTATCAGTGTATCGCCCACTGCTGCTGCCGCTCTCCGAATAAAATGACCCATCCAAATGGCGGGGTCGTCCTTGTCGTGTGTTTACCTACGCACAAGCATTCACCCAACGTTCGCAGCCAACAAAAACATCGCGAGAGCACGCGCTACCGGAGTTCGTATTTCGGGGGCCAAAACATAAAAGGGGTTTTGCCGGATGCATTAATTATCTACCAACGTCCAGCAGGGCGCCCACCCGCTCGTGAACACTGGGCACGTGACGTCATATGCACGCACGAGCGCGACATCCTCCACGCGCATCCTTTCTTTATTGCCATTATCGCCAACGCGTTCCCGTTCGGCCCGTGTTTCACGTGCCCCAGGAACTCACCGTGACCTCCAGACATCTTTTTTTCCCACTTATAATTGCATTTTGACCAACTCTTTGCCATATCGGTGCAGCTTGTGAGCCGGGGTTGCTTTTTTTCTATTGTTATTATTATTTCAATGAAAATCGAATTATCCACCTTTTCACTTTGATGTTGCCGAGCCGAGTTCATGTCCGCTTGCGTGACGTTGTGTGTTTATTTTTCCCGAGGCTTAAAATGGCACGGGGACTATTTTGCAATTCTCTTTGCGCTTTTGGTTCGGCACTCACCAGAACTGGGTTCATTTCACGAATGTCCTTAAAGTAAAATGGATTAGTTCAGGTACCAGCGTTGAGTATTTGATATAATAATTATGAGTAAAATTGATTGATAAATATGGGTAAAGTTGGAAAATGCTCATGTCAGTGTTGAGTTCTGGAATTTTATATTTTTGAGAACTCCTAAATAAAGTACACCACTTAGGAGGGAAGCTTTGCAGAATTTTGAAGATGAAAAATGTGCAAATTTTCAAAAGTTTATCGCAAAATCGTTTATTTTTAACTTTTTACTCGTCAATCGTATGACCAAAGATATCCAGTGTACGTTTTTTTTCACTAGAGATTTGTGATAAAATTTATGTAAAATAATAAGATTCTCTTTGTAATGTGTGTAGATGGCACGCACGTACCAATCATCGCTCCAAAAGTAATAGTAACAATCAAATCGAATTGTCTAAACGGTGCCAAACGTTTATTTAGAACATTAAGTGGAACACCTTTAAATACTTTGTATACTCCTTGATAAATCTCGAATTTGAATTTGGTAATGCCAATCGGATCTCGGAATGAGTCAGACGCGCTGGAAAAAAGCCTCTAGGAAAAACAAACCAAGCTTTTTCATAATAAATAAAATGCATGTAAAGTTAAATTAAATAAATACATGTAAAGATAAATTAAATTAACTAAAAAATA
This sequence comes from Anopheles ziemanni, assembly GCF_943734765.1. NCBI lineage: Eukaryota > Metazoa > Arthropoda > Insecta > Diptera > Culicidae > Anopheles > Anopheles ziemanni. The sequence goes on along the minus strand of NC_080706.1, from coordinate 71,840,312 downwards.
TAAGGCTTGCTGGTTGGAGTGGACACAACCTGAACCACACTGCGACACGGGGCTATGTCCGGGGCCAGGACATGTCTATCGGGCGACAGAATGAGATAAATTCACTCCCGTGGTAGACAGACCCACCTCCACCCTCCCTACCCGCACTCGCAGTTCTCCAAATCGAACGAATCTAATTTGTGACAAAACATGGCGCAGCTGACAGGAAGTAGCGGAAGGAAAACGGACACGGTTCAAATCGGGAAACAATGCAAAATAGTAATGCAACCTCAACACGAAACAGGAGGATGGGTTTTAGTGTATTTATGTAATTTTTTTTCGTCGGAAAAATAATGAACCCATTTTCGTGGGTTTCGGATGATACTTTATTCGATTGTGGATTGGGTTCGATTGGATTTGGACGTGCATGTGTGTGTGTTGGAAACCTGGTCGCAAAATTGGTGGTGGTTTTTGAGCTCACTTGAGCGTGGTGCTCTAATCCACTCCTCCTCCAGCCTCCCCCTCGTTATCCTCACCCCGAAAGTGGTGATTGTGCTTGTTCGGGTCGGTCATAAATTTATATTAATTTGTTTAAACTCGTGCCCATTATTGCTGTTTTATTGGTTTTGCGTGCAGCGGGGAACGAGGAACGCACCGGGGATCGGTTCGGGTGTCCCAATGCAAGACATTTTGGTAGTGAAAATCCTGGCATTTTCCACCACCACCACCACCACCACCAGCGTAAAGTGTTGGACGCGCGCAATTCTGCATCCGGGTTCGGGTTTTGCTGCGCGCTGCCCAAACCAATAACATCCACGGCAACAATCGACATCCTGTTTGGCAATTAATGAATTGCGGCTTTTGCAATACACGTTAATTAGCTCCCCGTTGCTCCCATCGGTTGGTGTTTTACTACCCCTCCACCAACCCCCTTGTCAGTGTGGTGAAAAATAGGATCTTCGTTGATTTCCTCCCGGAGCTATTGTTGGTTCCGTTGGTTCTGGTTTTTTTCCTTCCTCTTCCTCCCGCTTCCGCAGATCGAACAATTTATGTTGTGTTTTCCCAAAAATTATACCCAATACGCGAGCTCCGGTTTGGCCAACGCAAATAACGCACACACGCCGTACGGATTTCCACAAACAGTATAAAATGATAATTATATTGCTTTCGCTGTGTTTTAGATACCGCCGCCAGGTGAAAATGAGCTCTGGGTGTGTGTGTGTGTTCCGGACTCCCCGGAAAAACCTCTACCGTTTTGCTGCGCTATCGATAAAATGTGCATTTGTTGCACAAAGCAAGTGCATGTTTGCCACTTCATTAATGGGGAAAATCACGCGTTTTGTGGTGCAAACAGTGCGCGTAATGGCTAATTTATTTCGATGCTTATTTGCTAGGTTCGTTTACCCCCCCCCTCTCCCCCAGCCCCTATTCTTCCTTCGGCAAAGTCGATAAATAGGTTGGGGGTGTGTTGGGAAATCAAATCCGGCTCTGTATCCTTGATTGCTTCATTTTACAACAACGAGCACTGTGGTTAGTTAGGCGGCCACAATTGGATGCGGTGCAAAACTGCACTCTCGATGCACAACAATCTGGTCGAAAATCGAATCTACTTAAACTGCTTTCAACCGTGTATGCGGTACGTGTTGTGCACATGCTTGGTTTTGGTGTGGTTTCCATGTTGTTTTCTTTTATATTCCACTCTCCTACTCGTCCTTTGCAAAGAATCACGCTCCCGATCAAGCGTCTTCTGCAGGCACGTCGTGAAGAAGCTGCAGCTCCTTCCGCACTTCGGAGGCAGCAGCTGTTTATTGCTTTATGAGGACCCACCGTCGGGAAAGGGGGAGAGGAGATGGGCAATAAACATAAAGTTAATCCGCTCTCACCCCATTTACGTGCACGAAATGGACCACATGAGCCACGCGATCACAGTGGATACGCCAGTGGACCGTTTGCCAGTTCTACTCCAGCTTCGGTACTTTTCCATCCGGACCGGGGCATCATCTCGTTGCGCGTCGTCTTATGATAACAAATTAAATAAATGAATTTCCGTTCCACACTTGCACGCGAAAGAGCATCCGACGCCGTCCTGTTGCTAGTGTTTACCATCGTGCCATGCGTTTGTGTGTGTGTCTATGTCCGGTAATGAGGGTTTGTTTTGTCGCAAATCGCAGCTTTAGAGCGACACCCAGCGAGTCGTTCGGGTGTTGTGAACGCAGTGAAGTGTTGTCCCGTGGACAACACAAACTGGCTAACGGGTTGGCCAAACGACAAACGATGGGGGCCAGTTATGAGCCACCACTCGAGTCGTCCGCCACCGTTTAGCAAGTTTCCCACGAAAGACACACTCCGAACGGCAAAGTTTACATAGCTTTTAATGTTGCACCGTGAGACGTCACCGCAGCAAACTCGCTGAAGACGGTTAATTAACTCCTGCCAAATTGACAGCTGACGGTGGAGTTGAAGGAAAAATTGAAATAATAATTAGTTTAGAAATAACTTTAAGAAAAGAATAACCTTTTTTGGAGTTAGGATTAAAAAATTGAGTTAACATTAAGATCCAATTTTCTCTAATGTTTCTTTTCGGAAAGAAAGGTTGAATTTGCGATAAGTAAAATCTTAAGGTGCAGATAGATGACAGCAACTTTCATTCAACAAAAAAATCCATTCGTCTTTATTTCAGTGAACTGAAACTGCGTTCTCACCACGCGTTTACACGACTCACAGCCAATTAACGCTAACTGTCAAACGGCAATGATGAGTCGGTAAACAAACTATGCATAATTATAAAAGATCTATATAATTTCATCTCAAAAAATAATAATAATACTAATTTAGTGATGTGAATCATGAAAGTGAACTTAAATCGCATAAAATGACGTTGTTTATTTCGTTTAATGATCATTTTACAGCATTTTCCGGCATTTTATTCCTAAGTCCCATCAAAACACTAACAAGTACCAGGTTTCATCTGACAACAAGACATGCTAAGTTGGGTTTCACATGATTGAAATGAGCGTTTTGACAGTTGCTGTTATGTGAAAGTTGCAATCGTTTAAATCCCCTTTTACAGTTCACAATGAGATATTTCGCGAAATAGCACATCAAACAAATATTTAGTGTGCGAAAGAGTGATTTGACTCTTATCCCTCTGATATCAGTTTGCAAACGTCACGAATAAAATGCCATCGCTAATAAGAGCGATGATGAACGTTGCATTATCTTCAAAACTGCTTCACTGATTCGATACCCCCCTTCGTTTTATGCAAATTAGCCTTTGACGAGGAATAAATGTGCTTCGGTTTGTGATGTGCTTCGGTCGTCGCGCGAAACGCTGATGACCGGGCTCAATCCTTTCCGCCGTCCGCAGCAAGAATCGTATTAATGCAGATCAGTTCAGCTCTCTCGGTACCGAAAATCAGGGTCTTTTAACTAGCCCTTTTTCGGAAACCCCGAACGGGGGAAGAAAAACGTAATGAATAATGAATAGCGCACCCGAGCGCGCAGACCAAGAAAGAAGGGGTTCGCTGTCGTCCTTCGGTGCGATAAGAAGCGGCTCCCAATAACCTTTCCCCCAGATCGCGAGTGGAAAAACTAGACGACCAGCCAACGTCGACGACGTCGCATTCACCACAAAGGGCTTCTCATCGTAGACGATGAGTTTTTCTTTTCGTCTGAACGCTCGTAAGTTCGCTGCTGGTACTTGGTGAAAAAAATCATTAAAATTGAAAATCATGCCCGCATCATTTATCAGATTATATTCCACGACGCTGCTCAAATTCTACCTCCAAAAGGGGGAGGGGGGAGGGTTGGTGTAGGACTTTTCGTCGCTTCGGTCATCGGTTGCTTCCGTTTATTTCTTTTTTGTTGCCAGGAACGAAGTCACAAGCCTTTAGTAAAAAAAAAGAATTTTATAAAACCACACCAGAAGCCGACCGGGGGATGCGATACCGGTGGATAAAATTGATTAAAAAATTATGCGTACCCCCGCCATCGAGGCTCCTCTCCGCCAGCCATCCGCCAGTCTTGCGCTCCGTGGTGATCTTCTGAAAAATTTGACCACTCAGCCAACACATTTCCCGCCGCATCCTTTCCACCTTCCCCGGAGGCCAATGGTTCGGTTTTTCTGCTTCTTTATATTCCCCCCACCCTTTTTTTTGAGCCCATCGTTAGTCACATATTTCTTCATCTGGATGTGCGTACAAATTCGGCAGTGGAGATGGGAAACTTTTCTTCCTTCCATTGAAGCCTATATATTTTGGGTAATCTTTTTTTTTTTATTTTTCCCCACCAACCGAAGGTCTTACCGTCCGATTTGCCACCATTCAACCGCCAACCGCCGGTGGGATGACGGATTAAAAATTAACAATGTTAATGAAAGCGTTTTTCATTCAAGTATTCTGCTTCCCGATCGAACGCAGGTCTTCGGGATGTAAATTCTTGGTCGCCCGTTTTTTTTCGCCTCCCCCCTCACCGGTTTGATTTCTTTCAATTCAATGTTTTGAAAAGTAGCTCGACCCCCGGTGCAGGCGCGATGGACGATTAATAAGTGTCACAACTAAGCGAAAATAATTATTAAAAATGACGCTTCGGTTCCGATTTTAGGACCAGTTCCATCGGGCCAAAATCAAGCAAATCAAGCCGGAGAGGAAGAAAAAAATCGTATTCATCCAGCACGACGGAACGGAAAATGAAACATCATCAAATATTGTCCGGTCGAAACGGGCATATCGGAACTATCAAAAATGGCCCCGGGGGCCGCCGCATCGCAAGATTAAGTATCTTTCGACGCAGCGGGAATGCCCCTACGCACCATCAAACTGCATCCTCATCGTGGAACTCATTATCGATTTTATAAAAAGGATATATCGGGGTCTCTCTTTTCAAACCTCCACGCGTCGGTATTTCCTCACGGTAACGCAATTTGGCGGTCAGTGAACCGCAGTCGGTAAAAAAAACATTCCTTTCCAAACTCTCCCCCACTGTTTATTACTTTTCTGCAGTGATAACCATTTCCCCGCGAGTTCCTTGCATGATCGTTCATTAGAACGCTCATTAATTTTGCATTTCTGCGATGGTTTCATAATCACGGTAATGCATACAAATCTTCCTGACCCCACTTTTCGCGCTTACTGGCATAAATGGTAATTTCGACGGCATAAAATAAGATTTTCTTCCCTCTTGAGTTATTCGTTGGCCGATTGGTCAACAAAACAATTTGAAAAATTTTGCCTCGTGCCCCAGAAACCGACCTGTCAAAGTTGAAATTTATTTCGGTAATTAATAAATTAATCACTTCCTTTTTTTGTGTTCACTTCACTTTTTTTTGTTTTAGTGGGTGGATTGTTTTCGTGACATTCCAAGAGGGGTCTTTATTTTCATTTTCCCTCCTTCGGTGTGGTTTAAGTTCTTTAGTCTCCTGCTTGGTAACTAGACTAACGTGGAGAAGTGTAATAATATTATTGCACCGAAGAAAGAAATCGCCAACGAATCAAAATTATACAAAATGTACTCCCCCCCTGCTAAACCCGAAAAGAAAAGCCAAGGAAATTCCCTTGCCTGCGTCAACAATATCCGCATACCTTCAAACCGCACCGACCCTTGACCGGGTGCGGGTAGCGAGCAAAGCTCTAAAACATACTATCTCATAAAACAAAGCATCATAAAAACCACTTCCGAGTTGAACGGAACGCGCCCCTGTCGGCAAACATTCCATAAACCCCGGCCCCCTATCGCCCCCTGTCGGCTTGGTTTTGGGGAATGGGGAGACGTACAATCAAGCGTTTTTCCAACGCTTTGGCCTCCCACGAAACAACCCCCGTTCCTCCGCTCTGTGGCGCGTTTTGACATTAAGATGCACTTAAGACACTTAATTTATAACAACCTGGTGGCTGGTGTTTTCACCCTCCCCGTCGGATCTTTCGCGTGTTCTTTTCGCAGGGGAGAGAAGACAGGGGAAGAGCCGGAGGGAAATTATGCTTTTCTAAACGGGTGGTGGTGAGCAAAAAAAATCGCTACCGATCGGTGAATAAATGGAGGCAAATAACGGACGGTTAAGGCGACCGAAAATGCACAAAAAGTTCTACATGACAATAAAAGGAAAAGGAAAAGCACCGCAAACCTACCGAACAACACTTCCGGAACACAAACTGCCGCAAGGGGAAGCGAGGAAAAACACTTCCCACCCAGCAAACCCGCCCGAATCTTTTGGCCCGAATTGTGACGCAGACGAGCGAAGTGAAAAGAAAAGAAAATGGATGGAAAATTGTACCATGCGGTGAAATGAAAATTCCTTCTTCACCGGGAAGAGGAAATGCAGGACGCCATTGGAACAAAAAAAAAAAGAAATCATCCTCGGGACGCAGTGTCTTAATTTACAGCCCAACCGGGTTTGCTTTTTCGCGGCGTTTTAAACATTTCCTTTTCGTCGCACCGCAGCGTCATTTCCACCGCGTGATGTTCATCCCGTTTTCACCACAAAAACATTCAACAAAGCGCTTGTTGAGCAACATAAACCGTTCACCGAAATGGCTGGAGAAAATCCAACCTGCCCAGCAATCGCCGCCAGTGTGCAAACTTTCAGCAGCATATTATTTATTGCACCGCATCCGAACTATGCAAGATCGACGCCATGGTGGTTAAAACCGAGAAAACACACAAAACCCTTCGTTGCCAAACTTCTGCGACGGAGGAAGTTGGAAGGAGAGTTCTGATCTTTCATCGTCCCGGTGTGTATGTACAGGATGCTGGAACGGATGGGTGAAAAAGTGCGGTATCCTGGCGAGGGGGAATCATGGTTGGACGGTGGGACGGGAAGGAAATAATTTAATAACCGAAAGATGAAGTGGTTTTCGAAAAAGGTGGCTGGGACGAGGACGGCAGCAAAAAACCTAAAGACACATGAACACGAACGGGTATAACTTAAAATGTCGGTGGTTTAAATTAGAAAACTGAACCAAAGTATAAGAAACCCGCCGACGTCTTGCATACACTCGCCCCGAACTCATAACGCAAAGCATATTTCGTTTTTCGGCGAAATTCTTGGAAGTCCGCTCGAAAGGGTGCAAGGCGGAAGGAATGATTCTGGTTTCTGTCCCGCACGCGGGAATGCGTTTCGCGAAATGCAATTCGAAACCCACACGAAATCGTGGCCGTGAATCATATTCCGAGGCATTGCAGGGGTCCTGCGCTTACCATGAAAGGCCCATCGGAGTTGGGTGTCTTATTGGGATCGGCTCCCGAAGCGAAGGAGGAGGAGTGTCTGCGAACTGTAGGAAGGAAATCAAGGTTAACTAATTTAAGTTGGTCCCGGACCAGATTTAGCTGAGTCACATGTGTCGGCTCAAAGAGAGTCCCTTTTGCGGAGGACCTCTCTCGTCTCGGGTGCACGATGGGGAAGGCAATCGATGAGCCAGACAATGTTCGCTGAATTTAGTTAGTCTTTTCAGTCCTTCCTCGACCTGAAGTTCTTGGGCGATTTCTTGGGCTTTTAGTTCTTGTCGATTTTGCTTCTTTCGTAAGCATTCCCGCTGTGCGTTGCTTGTATTTTGTATTACATTTTTGGAGCTCTTTTATCTCTGGCCATACACAACCTCCCGGGTCTTCAAACCCCGGTGCTTCCAAAGGCAGGCAACATATTCCGCTTCTCATCATCATAAATTTATGATTTATCGGTGAAGGACAAGGTTTGGAGAGACGACGCTATGCGAACACATCGCGGCGGGGGAGGAGAGCGTACGGTATGCTACCCCAAAGAAGCCCTCCGCAGAGCCACCCTCTCTAACCCTAACGCCGGGCCATGTTAGGTTCGTTGTTTCACTCGCTAGTTAATTCCTCCTGATTCCAACGTTTTCTCGCGACTAACTGTGGACCTTTATTAGCGAATTCCACGAATCGCGCACGAACGATCGCATCGCCAAGACGGATGACGGGGAAAGGCCTGCGAGAACCCGGGCGACAGTTGGCAGCCGCAAAATTAATGGGTCGACTACAATGGAGTTGTTAAGGGTGCTGCCGCGTCGTGGTCCGCGCCGCTGATTGATTGTTAATATTTTTGACTCCTTCATTCTATCCCATTTTTTTTTCATCTTACGTGCCATCCCGTGTTGTCCTGCATAAGCAAACACGTTTGCCATAACTCGCGGAAAGATATGCGCGATTTCGATTTCGTTCGGGACTCACAATGTTTGGAAATATTTTCCTCCCCGGATGACAGTTGAAAAATTTCCACGCGAAGTTCATTTGGGGAGGGAGAGAGTGGATGTGATTTACAGACACTCGAAATATGTTCCTCATTTATCAACCTACAGCGTGCGGGTCCAAAAAAAACCTCGAGTCGACGTCGCGAGATCCTGATCCACACCCCAAAAATGTTTGTCACGCAAAGACGCTCGACGGCAGATTGCATTCGACAGTATTAACAACTTTAGTACACGGCGTGGAGCCACCTCAAGAGCACGGTAGCTGCTGACCGGTTGGGTCGTATAAATTCCGATCGTGGAGTTTCTTCCGAAAATGATGGCAGGAGCGCAGCACCTTACTGGTTTGGTAGCCGTCCCGCGACCGTCAGCCGGTTAGATGTCGATGGATCACGGTGATTTGTTTTGGTCGAGAGGTGAATTGATGAAGTGTCGTTTTTTCGTAAGCCGATTGGAGCCAGTAGCGCCTTTGCGCGAGGAGGGCTTTGGGGACATTGCCGCACAAACGGCGAGGGCACTCGGCGATGTCGAAGGCATGCCGAGAAAATAACACATGCAGATGGAAAGATATTTCGGAGGATTATAAGACATCGGTAGGTAGCCGCGCGCTGTCTTAAACGATGGTCGGTAGAGATTTCTGAATCCCGGCATAACCGGGCGTACTCCTCCCGGGCGACTCAACCCCCGATGATGGATTAGGTACGAGTTCGTGGATTCCACGGAAGTTCGTTGGTTTATTTGGGATCCAACACGTCGCCTCAACTGGCGGAAAATAGTAGCCGAAATATGCGTTTGTGGGATTATGCTTTGTTGAAAATTTTGAGGAGTCACCGTTTGACAAGACATCGAGGATCCCGCACAAAGAGCGCACCCATAAGATAATCTTCCGGAGCAATCTCGCAACAAGCACACGGCTCATCCGAATGGCCGAGACTTTGAACAGCGACATCAGTGGAGTTGTACGTCCACTTAACTCGACTGCACGACACTAGAAACCCGTTGGATTCCGGAGAGGCCGCGCTTGCCTAACATCTTCTATAGCCGTTGAGCTGCCGGACACGCTCAGACCCTAATCAGATTAACTCTCGCCGGGCCCCCGCACCACGCGGTGATTGATTCGTTCTGGCTGTCCGGCCCATAGCGACACTCTCACCCTCGGCCTGCAAGAAGCTGGCCCTGAGTAATAGACTGATGGTAGAATTTTGACAGTTTCCCTCGTCCACTCGTGGACGTGGATGGTCCGATGGTAGCGGCGCGATATTCCGCGATCTCGTTTGTCTCTGTCGCGGTCCCGGTCCGAGCGTTCTCCTTTAAACCGTGGACTTTGGTGCCAGGTTTGGATAGCATCTTTATTGTCGTCTTTATTTCTCCCGTCTTCCTTTCGCTTTGATGTGTCTTTTTCTCCAAACGGTCGCTAGAATATAGAGGAAGGCTTGCCGAAGGCGGGAAAGCAAACGAGCTACCTTATCCGTGTCGCTGATCGCCTAACGCCTAGGTCAACTCATTCCGATGGCATTCGATGGGAAACCGGCAAGGACCAATCGATTTCCTCGCTCTTCAGCGCTTCTCCCGTTTCTCGATGCCTCCACCCTGCAACCTGACACCTGAAGAATGATGTGCGTTAACACGACGGCCCTTGCCAAAACAGTGTCCCAACAAGGGGATCACCACGGATCGAACTAGTTCTCGGTCTGCTTTATCCCTCGCCCACCGAACCATAGTCAGCTTTCTCGCTCGCTCGCTCGTCCCTGTTGTCATAATGCAATTCCTGCAGCTTAATGGGACACACATAACCTTAATGGAGGATCGTTAAAGGCTTTTATTTTCCTGCCCGGAACCTACTCGCCAATTTCCCGTTCCACCTCTACGGAGTTCCCCAGAGCCAGAAATAAAAGTAGGAAAATAAAACGATCCATGCTTCTCCAATAGTCCCATCCAAAGTGGGTATAGGTAGGTTGTTGCGTGTGTAAAAAAAACACAAGGTGGACAATACCATCCCTCCCGCCCCGAACCGGTGGCGTGTTGTATTGGTGTACATTAGGCGACGACTTGACGACTGGCGCAACGACTCCTTCGATGGGTATGGCAACGGATCAGGAGATGAGTTCCATAATGAGCTCTCGTTTGAATTTATTGGACCGAAATCGGATGGCTCCTCTGGACGGCAACGGACATTCGGGTGACATTCTCACCCTTCTCACCGGTTTTCATCTACCATCCGTGACCATCCAGCATCCTCCTCTCCCCATCAGAGTTCTTTTATAGCCGAAGACAGTGAGAGCTTTTTCCTTTTTTTTTTGCTCTTTCTGGTGCGTGCGTGGCCTTGCCCTTTCCCCGAAACTTCCAACATAATTCAAATGGGCTGAATATATTTTAAGTGCGATGAAGCTTTGTTTCCTTCGGATTTCGCTGCTTCAATTCTCTCCCGACTGTTTTTTTTTATGTTTTTCTTCATTTCCATCGTCCGTCCAAACACCCTCAACATGCTTTGCATCTCATTAACGTCACTTTCCACGATCGTGCTTTTTATGTTTTATTTCGTCCACTTTCCTCTCCTTTTCCATCCGCGCTCCCACTCGACCCTATCGGCCTTATCCTTAAGCTTAAGCGTATTTTATGTTTTTAAATTTCTACTTGTCTGTTTTGCTGTTTCTTTGTGTCTTTCTACCATTGCCTTGGTTTCTCTTGCCTCTTGGTCGGGACGGGTTTGTTTTTCTTTTCACTCGTACTTCACTTTAACTTGTGCTCCCTTTCCCGTTCCCGGGATGCCACAAGATAGATTGAAACATTGAGGTATGGTGGCGTTTTGGGATACAAAGCTACAAAGAAAGAAGCCTAAAATGGGAAAACAAAAACCGTTCGTTCATCCCAATCGCGAACCGCTCACACGCGCGCGCTCGTTCTTCCGGCCGGTCAAGCTGTGGTCCGAAGCGTTGGACACACGATTTGAATTCCCCCCCCCCCCCCCCCCCCCCCTTCTCAGTCCTAACTTAACATCCCTCGTCCCCTACCGCTTGGGAAAATGGAAATCGACTGCTGGTGGCTAAACGAAAGCATTTTGTAGAACATTTCTGCCGTTTGTAGCCCATTGTAAGCTGTCACGTTTTACCTGTTTTCTAGTTTGTATTGCTCGCTGTTCCGTTGTAGTTGGCCGCTTTTTCTTCGTGTTTCTCTTGTTTGGTTTTGTTGTCGTTTTTTGTGTTTTTGTTTCTTTTGTTTTCTATCTTTCGAACTTCATCACGGTCCGAAAATCGGCGCTGGACCCAATATCTTCATTCATCTTATTTCATCCCCGCGGTTTCGGATTGGATTCGGTGGACAGCATCCAACCGAAAATCCATAAACCATCCGGATAGGCTGATGAGTTTGACGAGCTTTACCGTCCCCACCGTCCCCGCCGCGTGTGTTCGCCCTTTTTCCCTCCCGGCTTGGCGACGGCAGGAAAACAATAAAAAGATAAATAACTTCATAATAAATCTCCCAGAAAAGCATTCCAATGTTTATAGATATTAACGTTTTAATGTTCGCTTCCTTCCTTCCCCTCTCTCTGCCGGCCTGCGCGTGCTGTAGTCTCGGAGCCTACAGCGAAGGAGCGAATGCCTAAATGAGCATGAGCATGAACTCCCAAATAGGAAAAAAATACATTGCCAAATGGACGGCTTCGGTTGGGATTATTAGTCGCCCGGTAATGAAGCAACCTGGGGGAAAGGGAAATGATGGAGGTGATTTAGACATTAGCACAGTCAAACAACCTCCTCATCACCACCCACCCCATTCGCCAACAGGGGGGGGATCTCATGTCGAAGGTTAGATTTTTACGAGATTGTCCGTTAATGGGGCGAAGCGAGCAGCGGCGGGTGGTGGTGAGGACACGAAGGATACGCTCGTTACTGTCCATATGCCTCGACGACTGCGTGCTGTGTGTGTGGATATACGCTTTTCGCTGGCGATATTAAACATTTCATACGGGATCAACCGAAACTGGACTCCCGATACGGTTTTCGGTCGAGACTTGCGGTTTGTGGCTAGCGTCCGAAATGGGAGATGAGATTATTAACCAGCGTGCCGCAATCATTGCCCTCCGGAAGGGCGGTCGCTGGCGGACCAGGGTTCGTCTCAAGCAAAAACAAAAACCCATTTAACGACCCAGTTTTGTACTTTCACGTACCGATGCTCAACCTAATCCGTTATGTTCATGTCTTTTTGACCGACCGTCTCCGTATATCTGTATGTATATGTGGTACGTCGGTCCTAATTCCCATCGCGTTCATAATCGGGTGTGCAAAAGCTGCGGGCAAACACATCATAGTCATTGCTTTTGCATAGAGAGAGAGAAAAAAAGGACTGAAGTGATCCGGGGCGCGAATGATGAAAATTAACTCTTCACCATCCGCCGTGGAGTCCCCGTCGACGTCAATCCCGGCCAATGTTAGAGCGTTTGCTGGCTGGCCATTTTAGCGAACGCATCGGTCGAGACAGTTCGTGCCGAGGCCTCGGCCTTTCGTCCGAAGCGACGCATAACGGTTATGAGTAGTAAACATTAATTGCGAACCATAAATTCACCCCCTCCGGCACCTCTCGGGGAGGGGTCTGGCAATGGCGACAATGTTGTCCCCTCCGGGAGAGAGGCGCTGGAGACGAGGAATACACCACCTACCACCAGCTTTTGATTGCCCCATAAACTGACCGAAACCATTGTCGCGCGCGCAATGGAACCCCAAGTCGTCGTCTGACATGTGTATGTCTGTGAGTGTGTTTGTGTGCATCGCATCCGGTCAGAGCGATCCCGAACAGAATGACATTTTCCCTTTTCCATGCGTCGCGCTGCCGTCGCCGCCCGGCAAGTGACAGCAAATTGCATTAATTTCTACGACGACACTCGTCAAAGGCGTGCATAAAGGGCGCGTAAGTCGGGCGAAGTACGCCATTTCGCAAGGTCCCTTTATGGACCCACGCAGACGAGGGGAAGGGTGAGAAAAGGAAGGGGTAGGTTGCCCAAGAGTACGTTCGTACTCGAGTAGTACATCAATGGTTGTCTTTGGTCCGCTTGGGACGCACTAATGACTTACAAATGACTAACATGGTCCAATGACCCGCGAGGGTTGGCGCAAAAAACAATTAGAAAGATGTCTATGATACAAATGTATTGACTTATTTTGTGTATTCTGCGCAAATTTTGATATAAAAACTTTGAAAAATAAAAAATGATTTAAGACTTATGATGCACACTAAATTTTAATATAAAAGAGAGCGATAATAAATGGTTTTAACAAACTTTTACTAATTTGCACAAACTACACGTTTTGTTTTTTTTTTCAGAAATATAATAACTTAACATACTGCAATCCTACAAATTCACGACATCCTTGCAAACTTGTTCATGACTCCCAACGTTTTGTTTTTGTTTTTTGTTCATTTCTCATTCCAATTGCCTCTCGAATGAAATGTGGCTTAAATGGCCAACCCACCGGAAAAAACAGCCGAAACTCATTAGTTTGCTAATAAAAGGAAACACCCAACGCAACGTATTTAGGGTGCAGCACTTCAAATTTCAAAACTCAACCGGCTAAGTTTTGCCAAATGCGCCAAAGTTTGCCTCCCAAACCGCGGCACGAATGTGTGCATGCTCGTAAATCAAAAGTGTATATAAATTAGAATTCTTAATTTAAAGAACCCAACGTTCGGAACCGTCTAACGCCCGAGGAAGTGGCGAAACGTGGAAGAAGAGATTTGGGAGTTCGGTTTTTGCTCTTTCGAAGCGTTTTGGGAATGGCTGCCTGCAAGCTGAAATGTGTTTCAAATGTTATCACATTTTCTCCGGGACAGAGATGAGCGCAAGAAAAAGCAACACAATATATCATCGGGCTCCTTAATAAACCTTTTGACTACTTTGATGCTACAGCTTGGCGGTACAACATTGTGCCAAAAACAGGTCGTATGGGAAACTGGCATTGCTGCTCGTACGTAGAACAACATCTCTAACGATGATGCGTATTTAGAAATGGTGGTCGAAGAAGAAACCAAGAAAAGAGAGAACGTTTTTGAAGTCGAAACATGATGATTGCATTGCCAATTTTGAAGGCGAATGAATTGCAAATGTCACCCGCGTCGCAGACTTCCCACATCTTGTCCGTGTGCATTTAATTTTGGTTCCGAGACGGCGTTCCTGGCATTGGCATGAGATGGAAAGAAAAGAAAAAGGAGTGATGATGTCTCGCATGTTGATCTCAGTCGGTCTGGTGGGTGCACAAGACGTGATAGAGACAAGATTTGAGATGGTTCTTTTTTTTTTTTGGTCCCTCATTCCGTTCGATGATGGTTAATTAAAAATCCCAAAAAAAACCGTTTGTTCGGAAGATATGGTTCCAGCGTGAGGTTCCCATGCCATTGAAGATCTAACGCAATCATACTGCCCTCTTCTATACGACTCGTTGTCATCAGCAGACGAACCCATTAAACAACCGGAAATGAGTCAGAGGATTGAAAAAGTCGATCTGACGAGCAGGGCAGATCTCTCGTAAAATGTTTAACATTGACCAAAATGGGAGCTGGGTAGCAGCAAAGGATGAGGAATCAATCCATATAGCGTTCCGGTGGGAGTCACTGTTACGCCAAGGACTAACCTTTTAAGTGCCAAACAAACATGCATGTCTTCCGTAAAAGCTCCAAACGACACGACATTTGCTCCTTTTTATGCCTCTTGACCACGAATTCTGGCGTGCAAAAGCCGTCGACACAGGGCTCTTTTAAGCCCAAAACACCGTACGTGTGCGGGCTTACGATAAAATCCGAGGGTGCACGAGGTCCTCGGGTCAAAGAAGTATCCAGAAGTAAGATTTATGCGACATGCTGCGAGAGCACGGGAGGAATCGTTAGGGACGAAAATTAAGCTCACCAAACCTGAGGACCGGGCCCTGGGAAGATGGGCATCGATAGTTCACACACGGCCGGAACACCTACCCACCTGGTCGCTCACCACCTGGGCGGCGGTGTGTCCAACGAGGCGTCCCTCATAATGGGGTAATGGGATCCGGGAACCGCACCAACGCCATAGGCACACACATCGTCTACGGTGATCTCTTAACAGTTTTAGCGTTCCAGAACACGGAACGGCAACTAGTGTAAATAAATTAAATTAATTATATTTTCCTTATGCATGGCTTTTGTCGGCCCCGGCGGTGTGTGTGTGAGAGAGTGAGTGCGTGCCTCCATGTTCGGCTTCCGCCCGGATGCCTGCACGGTGCGCCTCAAGGAGATTATGATGGAGGTAAGCAAAGGAGCGAACGCACGGAGTGGTCCTCAACGTGCCTGGTTCGCTCCTCCGGTGGAACATCGATCGGACGTCTCAGCGTTCCCAAGACAAGGCTTCCCACTTGGTGGAAGAAGAAACTACTCATAAGTCACATATCGTGCCAGCGGTTGTATAAGTAGTTTTGCCCTCGTTGCTACTTTGCCGCTGCCAGAGTCAACTCCTCTGTGGCTCCATTGTGCGGCTGGGATGTTGGTCCCATCTCTTCTCCTCACTCCATTCACGTACTTGGTGAACTTTCGTTTCGGGTCGCAAGAACTTGTTTGCGTGCCTACACACATACACACCCATCCCTCCCCCTCTACATACAGACACGCTTTCACGTACGACACGGAAAACCTCCGCAGGCGAAGAAAGGACCCGGCCGCTTCGACGATGGAAAGGACATAAAGATTTCACTAAAATAAGGTGGCGAGTGAATTTATAGGGTTATTTGGAGGCAAACGAAACTACTTCCCGGCGACACCCGGCAGCCTTTTGGGGGCGTTGTGGGAACGTTGTGGAAGGGCCACCGGGAAGACCTGGGTTGGGGAAGTGTTGAGGACGTGGAGCGCTAACCGATGAGGCACCGATAGGACGCTATTATCGCAACTGGTGAAGATTTACTACTGAGGCTCCTTCCTGAGGCGTAACCGAAAAACGGCGTTCACTTCCGCCGCAACTACCTCACGCCACCCTCTCTATATATCTTTTCACCTCTCCCTCTACCGTACAAATTCGTATTCGAGTAAGCGCAAATGGAAAATCAAATTATATTAATGTTTGATAAATTGCGTTACGAAGTAAATCATATGCAAAATTGACGGGATTTTACGTACGGATGTGGTCGCCGGGGAGCTTCTTGTGGCACCGAAGACACGGAACTAAGTCCCCCGCTGTTGCGTACGCTGCCACTATTTTCCGATTAATGAATAATACAGCGAACCGCGCGAACCTGAGTGGTAGGGCGCGTGGGACAACGACGCACGGCGGTGGCCGCCTAATGGAAAACTGGGAAGCCAATTACGGAGCCCGCCTTCACATATGGTTCACCTTCATCGTGCGTCTTTCGCTCCTCGGGGATCGCTCCTTCCTGCGTAGTAGATGGCGCTTGCGAAATGATTCGAATCAATTTTCGGTTTATTACGTACGTTTTTCGGTGAACCAGCAGTTACCACACATAGGGCAGGGGTGGAAATGGCTGTGGATGTGTGTCGGGGTCTACTTCCTGGGATGGAAAATTGTGCTGCAGCTCCCCCACGTCGCGTTTGTGCGAACGTTCGGACGGTGGGTGGATGGTCGTTAATAGTTGATGCGACGCTCAAGGATGAGGTAAGAATATTTATAGGTCTTGTGAATCGCGCTCTCGCTAACACTAACTGCCATTACGAACGAATGAACGAGGCCCCCCTTTCCATTACACCGCGGGAGGAGGTTGTGGTCCATTTTGGATCGGGAAAGACCGCGCGGGTGTTGGGTGTCCCCTAAAATGACGACAATGAGTTCCGTACGTGAGCGCGCGTCAAATTGGAAGAACGCGTGTCGTGTGGCGTTCCGATAGACGCATATCGTGACGTAATTACGAGCACGAGTGTTGTACTTTATCGACACCTCGAAACGACTTTGGAACACAGTGTCCAAAGTCCCACGACATGGTAGTTTTTAAATTCGCAGTAGAAAGTCATGTACTATAAAGAATTTAACAAAGCAAGCCTTAAATCATAAATACTGATAAGATTCTGGAGATTCATACAGATATTAGGTATTTCGTCTAAAAGGTCGGATATGTAATTCCAACCCCATTTATTTTGGATGAATCGAAATTCCTAGAACTATCGAGTTCAAGTATCTAAACACCCCTTTTAGAATTGTAAAAATGTCTATGGCATGATTAGTTTTGGTTCCACTTTTCACCACATTCTGAAGACTATAGATTCAGAAGTCGCTCGCCAAAACCGGCCTGAGGCTATACATTTACCATTGCTAAATGTACATTGCGTGACCCACCCATAGTGCTCTCCATATTTCGGCCGTACTTTATCGTCTACATTCCCAAAATATCCGATGATGGGTGACAGTGGAAGGTTAAATTTGCAAAAATATAGTCCATCCTCACGATTCCGGTGTGGCTTTCGTTTGTTCACCGTCTCGTCCTCGGGCTCGCTCTAAAACCAAGATAAATTGAGGATGAAGGCATAAAACTGGGCACCAGCGATTTTCTTTGCGATTATTTTTCCCCCTTCGCGAAAGAAAATAATTCCTTTCCGGGGTTGGGCCTGAACCTGAAACCGGAAAGCACCGGAGAGGAAAAGAAAATACGAACACAGGGAAGGGGGTACCGCAAGAGGTCCCTTTATTTCACGTCGGTAAATCTTAAAATAGAACTAGGATTGAGGAAAGTTTGCATTCTGTTCCACGGAACCTTGGCGCGGTCCTTTTTTAAGGGTGTACCCTTTTCTTTCTATTTCTTCTGCTTTTGCACGCTGTGTTGTTTCGGTGCTGCCAAATTTTATTTGTTCTACTCCATCCCGGTGCAAAACTCTACTCTCCAGGAAAAATAAACCCAAAAGCGGGGAAGGGCGGTTAAATCTCGGGCAAAAGAAGAAGCGGGCAAATGCAAAACTCTTGTAAGAAAGTATTATTTATAGCCACTGACAGCTTTCGTTCGGATTCCGCATTCCCCATCCTCGGGTTTCCTCGGTGGCTCAGGTTTCCTATTCGATTATTTGGGTGTTTCTCCTTGCTGGTACAATTTTTCGAACCAAAGCAAATTTTGTGCACGAAAAGTTTGCCTAACTACCGCTGGCGATTTTTCGGTACACGTTTTTTTTTTCCTCCACTACTTGTTTCATTTTGCTATCAGATTCCGTTTTTACTGCCCGAAATTGTAAATTGAAGTTTACAGTTGCTACTAAACTTGTTCGAGTAATTGAAACGCAACCTCGGGCCGAGATCGGTTCGAGCAAATAAGAAAATGGATAAAAACTTGCGGTTTTCCCACCACCACAACCACCATCAGTCCTTTAATACCATCATTAAACGGTAAAAGAGTAAATGAGGCCCCGGTCGCCATGTTTTCGATCGTGGCTACACCTCTTGTGGACGTTTAAACTGAATGTATGCAATTGGTGATACATTAATTCGTTAAATTCAACCTACGAGTATTTGAATGGTAGTGTGTACCGTTAATTTCGGCTACGCCATCAACCTAGGGGTGCGGTATGAGGGGGGCCCACGGGCCCCCCTTATTTCTCAAAACTATAACAAACTCTCTTTTTCGGTAGACCTAGCGCAGTCCGCTCGCTTCGCTCGCTGCGGGCGCGCCGCCGTTTCCAAATCATTTCTTCGGCTAAACTCATTGTTTCATGCTGTCCATCATGTGTGGTATAGTTTAGTTACTAGTAACTTACAGTAACTTAACATGTAAAAGTATATTAACCCGCATTCAACCTCAACTGCGTGATTAGTTTGAACCGTTATGTTCTTTTAAGCGAACCGTTAGCGATCAAATATTTGAAAAGTATGCATGCGTCGCGCTTTGCATAGCTTCAGGCGCTTAATGTGAACCAGCAGGAAGAGGAGAATCTAGCCCGGGGCCTCATTTACTCTTTTACCCATTAAACAAACTTGTCGTGCCTTCGCTCGAACGTGTTCGCCAACTTTTGCCCTATACTGTGTGCCGTTGTAAACAAATCCATTAGACATACAGAGGAGGCCCGAACACAAAAAAAACAACACGAAATAAAAGAAAGCTGCTTCGAGTAATACCCAAAATCCATCTCCAGCGAAAACATGCGGAAATGTCGATTGTTTTTGTTTGCTCTGCCATCTAATTTTCCGCAATCGTTGAGAAGACATCCCGACGACGACGACGACGTTTCGAAATTTGACTGTACGTGCGATCCGGGCTTTTGTTTGTGGATGTGGTGAATTTTTGTGCCATCGTTGTCGTTGTTGTTGTTGCTGTTTCGCTGCAGAAGACCTTCTCCCCTCTCCTTCGTGGTGTGCGGATTAAGGAAAGTGAAAGAAAAGCGATGAAATGATATATTTTCTCTGTATATATTTTCGGTACACACACAGTTGCACAGACACACCAAATAAAGGCACATGTCCTGGGGCGGAATTCGACTCTGCTCTCTGCTGTACGGCTGCTCCTTCCGAAGGGCCAGAACGGTCGTCCGTGCTGCCACGTGCAAGGAGAAGGAAAAGTCAGTCGACTCAGAGAAAGTCCTCCTCCTCCTCCACCGAGTGGATGAAACTGGCAAACCGGGAAGGAATCATTTATTTGACAATTCAATTAATGTTTTCGAATGTACATCCGGCGCAGCGCCAGGTCACGTTGACGGCATCACAACAACCTGCCGGAAGTCAGCCGATATCCGGAGATGGTGCCGCTGCAAACGACAACGGCGAACGGGGAAGGAATAAAAAAATCAGGTCACCGGCCAGAATCGACATCGGGGCGTAGTGGTACCCACTACCCAACGGCACCGTCCCAGCACTTCCGGACGGGAGGTGTGGGAGGTGAAACCGAAAACGTGAATTATCCAATCAAAACGATCTCCTGGACCTCGAGCTCGGTCCGTAATTTGTACGCGAAGAAATTTGATTACTGCTTCGGTGCGGCAGGGAAGAACCATACGTGACCCACGCGCTCGGGAGATCGTTGCCATGGAGGAGTGCGTCGGTGTAATAATAATTGCGCAATATGGCCCCGGCATATTCCCCAATACCACGCCGGCACAGCCCGGAATGTCAACAGCAACGATGACGCTAATGAACGTTGATAAAATATACCTTTGCCTCCAAGCAAAAGTATCGCTGCTTTAGCATTTCTCAAATTATTACCGAGAAAAACCTGTGCCTGTCTCTAAATTGGATTTCAAATGTACTCGTGGGCGTTGGAGTACGTCCAAAATCTTGATACCCATCGTGCTTGCAATCAAATTTATGAAACCTACACCGTTCCAACTTGTTTGTCTATTTGGGACAGGTTGGTCCGTAAACTTTTCGTTTATTTTGATTAACTTTGCTTCTAATATTAGGCAAGTTATTGCTAAAAATTAATATGTCTACCTTAGTTCACCAAAACCTCGGCGTGACTGCAACTCTCCTTCGAAAAAATCCATAAAACACCTTTCGGTCGCATTCTGTGCAACTTTCGAAAACTTGAAATGAATATTGCTACTATGAATATCAGATCCTAAGAAGATTCTCTGTTGTTAATCACAAGTTACACGGATATACAAAGTGTGCTACTGCACGCAATAGAACACGTCTCGCACGATACAAGTCAAGTCTCTCCCATGTTCCTGGGAAGTTCGTATCTAGGCCAACAACCTGTACATACGGTGGTTCTTCAAATTCACCCAATACATCCCTTACTACACCGGGTTTACATGGGCTGGAAGTTTGTGTATTCACTTCGGTCGGTGTACTTTATGCAAGCCCACGCCGACGTCCGCATCCTTGGCTTACTTTGCTTGAGCGTGGCCCGGTTTTGTGTGCTTGTTGCGTTCTAAATACCCGCTTATGCTGCCTTTAATTCCTCGACATTAAAACCCAAACTCCGGAATTCTGGCGCGAACCGTAGACGTTGGTTCACCACACACGCACACGGTTGTAACATGTTGCCTTTTGCGTGGTGTCCAGTGTAGCGACTCACTACAACACCGTGAGGTTCGTCGTAACATTCTAGCCCGGGAGCGCGGGGCATGTCCGTGCGGAAGAATTCTGGCTTCCTTCCGGACGAGGTTGTTGCACTCGTGTGCTCAACTTCTTGGTCGAAAAGTTGCCCCACGGGCAAGAAACAGAGTCCACAGTCCACACAGTAGACGGCCGGGCCAATGTCCGGGAGGAAGCTCGAGGTCGTGTGGAGGAGCGCGAGTTAGAGACAGCAAAAACCGCATCGTGCCACGGGGAGACAAAACACAAAACGAAGCAAAACCGGATAGAGTGGGAGGAAAATGGACACGGACAAACTTTTCGCCGGCGGCGTCCACCGTAAGTCCTGGGTTTTTTTTCTCTTCCTCTTCCTCTACTATGCTTGCAGAGGGAAAATGTGTATACCGTTCATCCGAGAAATGACGGCTGAAGCCCGGATGCTACGTTACGCGGATCACTCCATGGCAGGACAACACGACAGGTTCCGACCCGCTAGAGCTGCAGGATATACACCTAGTGACAACAACCGAGCACCGGGCCGGAAGCGTTGTGGGGCGAGTGGGGTTGGGAACCGTCAGCGAAAGGCTAGCTTAGCCATCAGGGAAGAAGCAACGCTGGAAGCGCTTTTCTGCGAAGCTGGAGCGTGCCGTGATGGATGAAATTTTGAGTGAAAGTTGTATTAAAAGCTTTTAAATTAGTTTACGGGCGCGCCGGTGTCCGTTCTCGATGAAGCTAATGAGGACAGGGATGGCTCTGAATCTTTCGCTAGCACTGGGGCTACGGTGATCCGTGCAGAAAAGCCACGGATAAGGGATTGTTTGCGACATACGTACAGCTCCTCGTAAGTGGTTTGCGGATATATACATCTAATTACGACTCGATTAATCTCGATTGTGGGGTATTGAGTGTTTTCTGTATGATTTTCTCAATGTTAAAATCTCATGATGAGGTGTGATGCATGATTACAAGTTCATCCTAGGTTAGAACTTCCTAAATCAAACTAAAATTGGATAAAAAAAATTAAAATACGTTGATGGTTGCTTTCTCTGTTCCAGAATTTCCATGAAACTTTAGCCATTCTAAATACCAAATTTACTTACACGTGTATTTCTTTTCTTTTTCTTTATCGCAGGTATGTTCCATAGACAAGAACTAAGCGGAATTCAGATCCCTAGATCTAACGACTCTGGCACATCACTACACAACCGACCACATCCTACAACTTGCACCAAGTTTCTGATGGATCCAAGTAAATTCATTCTTGAAAGTTAAAAGTTGATAATGAAACGTCAGGGGATTTAAGAATTTATACTAATTGGTTGCCGAGGAACCGGGTTAATTCTAGCGCTAATCAACCCCGGTGTGCGGCCGATGGGTTTTGGAAAACTCCCCCGTGGGAGCTGTCGGGAAAAATGTTCTACAAGGAACGGAGAACCTTGTGCAGAGGTTCCCTTTCTTATAAATTCCGGGCCGGCTGCAACCGGGTTCGGGAAGCAAGAATCCTAGGCACCCGCCCAGAAAGGCTGGAATGCGGAAAACGTTCACGTCACACCTGCGCTTTGGCGCGGGAGTTCCCGTGAAAATTCTCCATTTTTGTGTTGACGCGAGACAGCGCCTTTGACCCACTTTCACTGTCGACTTTTCAGAAAGCGGGATTCGTTTCACGAGCTGGGAAACCTGGTGTCGTGCCTGATGAACTTCCCAGCGCTCTCCGGCGTAGACGTGTGGACGTGCGAGTACTTACGGCAATTGTGCCACCACGTAGATTTCAATTAGCCAAACAACACCAGCAGAGGACCTGCTAGCGAGCGATCTCGATTTTCCCCCCCGACATGGAACGACGATTCGCATGACTTCCAGATGGCAAACGAGCGAGCAGGGAAAATCTTCCAAAAATATCAGGAATTCGTCAACTTTCAACCGGCAACTCACCACCCTCACCCGCCCTCCCTCATCCGACACTACCGGCTCTGGCGGTTTGTCTTTTCCCCACGTGCAGAACAAACATAATTTTCCCTTTTGTGTCAAGCGGAAACGCCGGTGTCGAAACGACAAATTGCGACAAAAGCGATGAGCACTCCCGCATTCTCCCTTTTCTCCCTCCTCCCTCTGTCCATACCTTAAACGACCGTCGCGGGAAATTTGAAGGCATCATTGTTTCGCACCTTTCCGGGATCAGCCCCTTTTTCCCTGCCACGCAGACGAGTTTTGTGATTTCAAGTGATAACTTTTACCCCAAATTGCGACTTGCGACCGTTTTCGCGTCGGGTAAAGGATTTTCCTCACCGAAGCCTCGTCCCACACCGGTTTTTCGGCTGGTGGTGGTAATGATTATTCCGAGCGCACAGGGCCGTAGGTAAATACGCACAGTAACTCCGCGAAAGTTATGATAAAACAAATATTAAATATAATTTCTCAATGTTGAAAAGTTATTACCGAATGGCCGAAGCGAAGGGAAGCTTTTCGCTGGGTGGTGGTGAGGTGAGGCAGGTTGCGGGTTCTAGGTTCTATTGAAACATCGGATGAAATTAAAACATAACCCTTTTTCGCGCCGCGTGCCCTTTTTCAACGCTGTTGATGATGACGGAGCGGTGTATGTGTATTTTCCGGCAACCTTTTCCTCCAGATGGGCTGGTGGGAGGGTGGAGTAGGGAAGATGAGTTGCAAAGGGGAAAAGTCGTCAGCAATAATCATCCGTCGGTTGGTTTTTTTTGTTTTTCGGTTTCCTTGTAGCTCGTCCTTGGGCGCACCATCATGTTTAAGCACTTTTATAGCCTTACTTTCACAAATGTTTGTCTTACGTTTCTGTTCCTCTTTGTAGCACAAGGGTACGAGTTTTGTTTTTCTTTTCCCACCCCGAAAACAGAGGGAGGGATGGTGGGAGGACTTTCTCCCAGTGGGGTGCGAGAAGGTTTTTCCGTTCCTTTTGTGTTCCGTGCCTCAAAGTACGACTCGATTTTCAACCCCGCAAGTTATCAGGAGTCGGTGATGAGCTCCTGACATTACGAGCTGGCACCAGGCAGCAGTCATCGTCAGAATTGTTGCGCTCGTTCCGCTCGCACCAACCCGTCCTTCCCCGGTCGCTTACCTTTGACCTACAGCGCGCCCAACACGCAACCCCAACACAAACCTGTTTTCATTAAAATCCTTCGCCAAGGGGAGGGAGGGGCAAGAAAATTGGAGGACACCACGGGGGACACACCGGAGGACGACGACGACGTGCTGAGTCAGCCGGGCTGTGGGCTTTTTTTTCCACCCGGTTTGCTTTGTTAGGCATCTTTTTTCTCCCTCCCTCCCTTTTCGTGTAATTTTCCTCGGGTGTTTTTTATTCTTTTTTGCACAATCCTTTTCGGGAGGGAGCCTTTTTCTCTGCCATCAGGCAATAGGATAATCACCATCAGCCCTTTCCATCAAGTCGGCCCCATCTGTGGCCCTTCACCAACACCTGGCAAGAGGGGGTTGTTGCCCCCAACCCATGCTTTTTTTTTCTTTTTGTTGCCCTTTTGTTGAATCTATTTCTTGTGATATTTTTCTTTAAAGTATCCGTGAGAAAAACAGGGCTTTACAACCCGCTTGTACGTAGGGAAAAACGGGGAACCTTTCCCGGTCTTTTTTGAGGTGATAATTTATCTGCCGTCGGAAAATGAAGTTTTTCCTTCCGTCGAGGGCAAAAACCACCCGAAACGAAAATGGGAGGGGGGAAAATAGCGCTTAACACTACACCACAATGTTAGTTCAGCGAGGAGTGCAAAAAGAAAACAAAAAAACGCAAAGTGGAAAGAAAAAACCCCCCTTGTTGGGTGGGCTTACATTTGATTGTTACCTCAACACCTTCCGATGAACTTAAAGTATTCATAATTGGCAAGGAATGGGCGAAGGGTGCAGCATTGAAGTTTGTGTTTTCTCCGATGAACAAGTTTCCATATACTTTTTTTCCTCGCATCACAACCTCATTGTTTGTTCTATCATTTACTACAAACAAGGACCTCCCTCGGGAAGGGACTTTCGGTTTCCTAATTGTCGTTTTTGTTGGCCAAAGTAGTCTCAAATGCGATTGTTGTGTTTCTGCACTAATTACACGACGGAGCCGGGCCCGGAACTAGTAGTCTGTTTGCAGTTCTACTTCCCATTTCAATTTATCCCTTTTCTGTAGGGATCCTTGCTTTTGTTTTTGTTTTTGTCGCCCGTTCATTCTCCGACCTGTCCATTTGCCAGTTTTTGCTCAATTAATGAACGGTTGGGTCAGTATTTAGTTTTCTTTCCTGAAGCACCCTCCAGCTTTTCACCGTGAAAGCACCATTTGGACGGTGCCATTTGTGTGTATAGCCGACTTAGAACAGTTCTAAAAATTGAATTCCGGTGTCAACGGTGAATGTAAACAAATTAATCCGCTGTCAAAACCGGCTCTCTCCTTCCCGGGGAGGAAAAAAAAAGAAAACATAAAAATGGAAAAACTCCGGCATTGGGAATGTATTCAATTTGTCACAGAAAACTTTCACTCAATCAGATTCACTCGCAACCTTTCCCGCTCCGCTCTTTCTTTCCGTTCCCCAGTCTAGCAATTCATTGTTGTGGGAGTTATAAAATTTCCTTCCGGAACCGAATGCTTTCGCGATTGAAAACCTTTAAAGCCTGACGGCTCGAGCTCGAGGGTTTGGTTTTATTTTCCTTTCGTTAATTTTCGGCCAACTTTTAGGCCACAGGTTTTCGGGAAAACCAACCTACCTGCCTTTTCGGGCCCCTTTTTTCCCGAAGGGTTGGCTTTTTGACTCTCGTTTCCCGTTTCCTCTCGAGGCTGCGCCAGGGAAAACCCGGCCAGGTGGATACCGGACCCTGTGTGTGTGTGTCATCTTGGGAACCGTGAAAACCACCATACACATTGTATGCGTGTGTGTATGTGTTGTCAAATGGAGTCGTCCTCGAGCAAGATAATCTTTGCTTTGTCGGCGGAATCCTTTGACATGTCCTTTCGGCTCTTGTATTTGTCTGTTCTTTTTCGGTTTTGCGTCTGCCAGCATACTTAAAAGATACGGACAGGCTTTTCGCCGGACAGGGGAGGTGAGAAAAGGAGGCTCGTGTTAGCGTTTGTCATGTCGAGCCGGGCACCTTGTTCACATCCGGTTCCACTTTCGATGCGGAGGACCTAAAAGCCGACAAGCTGACCATGTCCGTCGTCGCATGGATCGGCTGTAACTGTGTTTGAAGTGGACCGGAGAACAACCCGGAATCCCATGGCGTGCCCCCTTACCCCTCGCCCCGGACGAAGGGTGAGTTGGAATGGAATATTTTTGTTATCATAATACCTTTACAACTCCGGGACTCCGAGATGTGCGTTGGACACACGGGACTTCCGGGCTCGCCCCTTTTTCGTGCGCCTAGCTCCCCTGCTGCGCTCGGGCTAGGGAAAACCTTGGATTGAAAACTTCCAGAGGAGCAAATCCAGCCCTTTGCCTGTGTGCGTTTCGCCTTCCGCTAGTGTGACATTTTCACAAAAAGGGTCGATATCAAAGGCTCACCACTGCAGGGTGTCTAGTTTGTGCGTCCTATAAGCCCCCACCCCTCCATGCACCAAGGAAACACCCGAGG
Source organism: Anopheles ziemanni (assembly GCF_943734765.1). Lineage (NCBI taxonomy): Eukaryota > Metazoa > Arthropoda > Insecta > Diptera > Culicidae > Anopheles > Anopheles ziemanni. The sequence continues at coordinate 71,813,600 of NC_080706.1, read as the reverse complement.
AAAATCCCTTGGATCTCGTGTTTTGCATACTTTTTAATAGCCAACGACGCCGCAACCGAAACAAAATATGTCCAGGCAAACCCGGGTTTTCGAACCGACGTGTTGCGGTAGTGCGGTCCCACAAAACGGTCGGCTCCAGATGGGGAAAAACTCGAACCCCTCCCCCCAGCCCCCGTCCACAATGTCACCAAACGGAAGAAAAGAACACCGGCCCGGACCCGGTGACTGCTGGACACGGTGCTGGCAATTTATGGTTCCAGTTGTCTCCGTTTGGAAAAAGACGTCACAGCTTGTTTCGAGGACACAAGTGGCCACACTCACTGGACAAACGGGCAACAAGGGGGGCGGCCGTAGGCAGTACACATTGTTGTTCTTACATTGTCCACCCCGGTCGCCGGCTTCCTCTTCAGCCATCCTCCTTCCGCGCGTGGCTTTGGCAGGGAAATTAATAAATTTTCCATCATTTACACACCGTTTGGCACGAGGAGGGAACGGGAGAGAAATGGTAGGCTAGCCGGGGAGGGTTTCTTTCTTTTCCTCCTCGAGCCCTACACGCTGTATAGCCACTTCAAAAAACCACCGGAGGAGATTCCTTTCCGAACAAACTTCGGGTTGGGAGATTTGAGAAAACATCAATCCCTCCCGAGAGGATATCTGCGGGAGGAAGACAGGGCATCGGTGTGGACATTGTAGACGATTTGTTGCGACGCCTGGACGATGTACAATGGCCACCATGTGGCCCACCGTTACGGCAAGCGTAGTTCGTTCTGCTTCCGGTCCGCCTGGCATAATCGCACATATTTCGCCAGGGTTCTTTGCTATCCTTTGCCAGATCGCCCATCTTCCCGGGCCGGCTGGTTGTAATCGTTGTCTTCCTCGCCATTACCATCGTCGTCGTCGTCATCATCATCATCATCATCGTCACCGTCGAACGATGGACGATGGGTAGTAAAACCGGATTTTCTTCACTTGAAATATTTAATTTATCGCAATCCGTAGTCTAAACAGGCAAAGCCGACGGCGTCGGGCCCTCGTCTGGAGTGTGGGTTTGTTCCTGCCGTCGGTCTTGGCTTCCCGACTTGGCCGAGAACCAACGCTAGGGAGGGGCGCGCACTATACAGCACTCGCCGAAGCCCCAGACCGAAGCCCACTCTCGCAGTGATGAAGATGCAATCCAATTTACTCGCACGTCCAGTCCGAGAAGTCCGCAAAACCCCCCCTCCCGTCCTTCACCGGGCGCAGAAGTTCCACAATCTCCGCGCCTCAAGTGGCTCTTATCTCCCGAGGGAGAGGTTTTGCGTAACTACATCCCCTCCGGAGCATTCGGCCGGTCCTCCCCCTCTCCGGATGGCCTGCTGATTATGAATGCACCCTTGTCAGCGTGTGCCGGCGCATTTATCCATCCCCGTCGCGCTAAGGATGGCGTCGATGGAGTGGGGGAAAATGCTAGCGCTCTCGAGCACTAGAGCTAGAGAGCGCACCCCACAATCCTGTTACGATTTTCACTTTGCAACCACCATTTGGAGTACGCACTCGTTTGGCTCGTACACCAACGCATCGAAAACACATTCTGGGCGCATCAACGTTGGCTCATCAGAAGCTGAACCACGGAGTCCAACTCCAGAAGGATAATACGCCCTCATCACCGGCGTACCCGGAGCCGGGGGTTTAGAAGAGAAATGCAATGGTCTGACCTGAAGAAGTAGGCTAAGTTGAGTGGGAAGTCAAACCACCAGCTCTATCCAGCTATCCAGAGCATTCATCCATCCAAGACTTAGGTTTTCCATTGCAGGTCCAACTTTTCTCTTAGCGTGTACCCGCTCGTTTAAATAGTTCGGTTTATTATTGCAAACCGAACGGAGCGCAACAGAGGAATAGAACTTATTGGTGGAGGAGTAGTTCGGTTTATTAAATTATTTCACAAGCCTCCTTCATAATGTTTGCTCCCTCCATGGTAGAACACACGTCGATGGGGATGAGTCCTGCCGGAGTGCAATGACTTCTGGAACTCCATGGAACTACAGGCTTGTACCGGCTATATCTCGACCTTAGGCATGAAAGAGTTGAAGCTTTTGCTCGAAGGTACTTTTCACTTTCAATTGTTGTCCACGTCGGAATGGAATTGGAAAATTCCTCCCCCCCACCCCATCTGGAATGCAAAGACAAACCTTGGGCCGGGGTGGAGTTGTGAACAGGAATCTCTCCCGAGGGCTGGAATTAGTCACCCGCGGGAGATAGCCGGGAGTTCGGGCGGCCAGATTCACCCAAGCACCATCGGAGACGGGTCGCAGACACTGAAAGCAGCCATCAATTCGCTTCACTGCTAAACGGTTTAGAATGTGCAACCGACACCCTAGCAGCAAACCGGAGGCGCCCACCCTGTGAGGTCACGCTGGCGTCGACGCCAGTCCATTCCAATCTGCAGACGGGTAGAACCCTGACACGATCATCAGCGTCGCCGAAAAACCAATGCAGCGAATAACGATCCTCGTTTTGGTGTGGAGGAGGAAAGCAAAACGACGACGGCGAATAAAAAGACCTGCAGCTTAAATCTGTCCACAGGCCAAAACGGTGCTGTGCACCGTCGCCAGCACGGGTTTCGGGTGGGATTTTCCCCGAGCCCGTCAAGTGGAGTGGAAAATCGTCCGAGCCAAGCGAAGAGACAAAGGCGAGTAGTACCAGGAGTAGACCGCCGTGGAGCGAACGATACGCGCCGTGCGGAACGTTCGTTGGCGTGTTTTCCACCCTTCGGTCGGAAAATCCGGCTCTATTTAGACTCCCCAAAAATCCAATCATCATCAATGGCGGTGGCCGTGAACCGAAACGAAAGCGGACAGCAGCCACCGCACACCCTCTGTGTGGCGGCGGCCCTATCCCTCTAAACCAACTCCGAAATAAGCCAACACTCACACACACAGACACACGAACAGGAGCTGACTGATAGGACGTCGTCGGTCTGGCCGAACAACGCTGCTGATGCACTCGCTGCCAGTTTTGGTTTCAGTTTGTTATTCACATACAACGCAGGCAACAACCTCGAGGGAGAAAGAAATATAGAAGGAAGGAGAAGGGCCTATGGTCTACTGCTGAGGGGTGGGGAAGTGGCGTGGAATTCCAAATTGAATTTTATTGTTATTTTGGAAAATCTATTAAAATGGTGTGAAATTAATAATAAATTATATTAGATTTTATAGATTTATGCCATCGAGGCGACCGCAAAACCCTCAAACACATGGGAGCCACCCCAATCGGGGGTTGGGAGGAGAAAAAAATGTTCGCCGAGGCAATGGGAAAACATGGACCCGACACTTTGCACCCCCTCCTTCGCTTTAGGGGTCGCCGTCGTCGCTTCGGTCGTCGGCCATTGCCCAAACCGTCGTTTCCTTCGATTTCACTTTCAGGACGATGCTGTCCTGTCCAGCTCCGGGCTTGAAAGGTTCGCTGCACGACCGAAGAGCAGGGCGAAAGCAATCATTTTGGCTAACCGCAGACCCGCTGGCCATCCCCGTCCCCTCCCCCCACCATTCCATTTACCCTACCATCCTTCGCTCCCCGGGAATGGAGTGAATTATCTCGAGCCTCACATTTGATACATTTTATGAGGGGATTTAGACCGAGCGGTGGGGGGGGGGGGGCGGGGGCAAATCCTCCTCCCGTGGACGGGACGAGGTACCGGGTGTTTCTCGTCCGCTTTTCTCCCCGGCTGCGACTGCTGAATTAGCGATTAAACTTATTGCTCCACACGTAACGAATACGAAATTTGCTTTCCTTCGTTCCGCACCGGGGACGTTTAGAAAGAAAGGCAAGGAAGAGCGATAGAAAAAACGTGCAAGAGAAACCTCGGGGATACCATTGCGGATTCTTACTGAAACCCCATTTTGGGTAGAGTAAATTGGAGCTCGAATGTGCTGCAAACATACCGAGATAGAAGTATCAAAACTGAAGGATGTGTATAAAAAATTGTAGTTGCTAAATTAAAACAAATAAGATTGACACCAAGTTTGATATAAGTTTGAACAACTTTTGTTTGTTATGAATATTCATAAGTGATGTTTCAATGCTCAAATGTTTTGGCTATAATCCTCCTTTTTTGCTTTTAGAACAATTGAAATGAACAATTTCAATAGACTTCTCATTTCTTAAAGCATAGGAAAGTTTCTTTCTGCAAATTTTGAGACAGAAAAGCGAAATCAATTTAAAATCTATTAATACGACTTATACATTAATGATATCCTTCTTGCACAAAAAAATTTCAGACATGCGGCGTATGTGAAATTTGCTAATTTCTAATTTATGCACTATAAAAATTACAGTGTTGTTCATGAAACAAGAAAACAAAACGATTTATGGAATTCCTAAAATTCTAATTATTATCGGATTCTCTCATTAAGTTGGACAGATGTTCGCTTTTTTTTAATTTTTAAGCGGGATCTATTGAAAATTTATTTATATAAGCGAGATCTATTGAAATATATTTTATAATATACTTTCAACTAAATTTTAAATACTCCATTGTTGTGCAAAAAAAAATGTTAGACTTTCAATTCTAGAAATTTTAGTTCTTGTACTGTAAAAGTCAGACTGTTGTTTGTGAAACAAGAAAATTAAACGATTTGTGAATTGTTTTTTTTTTGTTTCGTCAATTTTACTCAAGAGAGCACTTACTTTCATGTATTGATTGAGAATACTTTAAAGTAAATATTAGGTGCACACTCTTGCACCACTTTGCTCTTCAAATATTCGAATGCAATGTTGCCCCCGAGGCTTACTCCAGTGTGGCTCGAACCAAGGATCTTCAAACACGGACAAACACACACATACACAAGCTCACACTTACTTACATCCTGACCCAGTTTCGAAACAGGAACTTGCCCACGAGCGCACGCAAATATTCCATATCCCCACAACCGATGGGCGCTCCGTGGAAAGTATGAGATTATTTTATTATTGCACTTTAACGCTAGAATCGCTTGCGGCACGAAGAACAAGATCGAGAGCGGGGGGGAAGTGAGGGAGCGGGGGGCTTACCGTGGGAGTGGGGGGGAGGCACATCCAGTCGCTCGTAAAATCCGCTTTCGTCAGCTGCTCCTTCCCGTCGTCCACCCAGTGCTCCTCCCCCGTGTCCCGCCATTGGATCCTTTTCCTCGGGTGCAAGACGAGTTGGAAAAAGAAGGAAAACCTCAAACCCCGCATGGCTCCATTTTACCTCTCCCGGGCGTACATTACACACCTGCTGCCCCGTATGATGCCGGTTGAAAAATTCTCCCACGGTACGAACCACGAACCAGGAACGGTTTGGTAGCTCATTCTTTAGCCCTCCCCGATCCCCAATCCGCTCCTCCTTCGACCCGGCATGAGTGCACATGTCTGGAAGAGGACGCCGTGTCATGAAAAGCGTCATAATCGAACGATTCTCAAGGACTTACCGCTCACAGGTGGGAAGGGCACGGAATGGTGGATGTGGAGGCGAACGTTCATTCACTTTGATCATGAAGGATTCGAACAAATTGCCGCTATGCGCTCCCTGGTCGTACCCCCTCCCACGACCCCCCACCCAGCTCAGGGATGGATCGTCCAGAATGGTTTTGGATTCCATTCCTTTGAAACCGCCCACGTTCTCGTATGCGCTTCAGTCTTATCTTCCCGGGGAAGGCAAAGGTGCGCACAAATGTGCGAGCATAATTTATTCGACATTCTTACGTTTCGTTTCCTTTTCCTTTTCGCTCGCCTCCATGAAGAAAAAGGAAAAACTTTACTCCCCCAACACGCGAGTCTCGAACTGCGGAACCGCGGAATTGAGATGTGGTGATGGTGGTTTTGGGGGTGGAAAAACTATTACGATATGATTACCATTTTGCACATCGGAAAACGCTAACGATGTGCTCCCCTCCACCGGTTTCGTTTGAACTCGATGTTGAAAGGTTTTCCGTTTTGGAGAACAACGAATGCGTTCTTTTACAGTACAATAAATAAAATAATTATACCACAGAAGTTGTATTGTTCCATTACCAGTAAGTGATTTGTTCGAACCTATTCGAACTCCATTCTGCTACGAGCTAGTTAACTTTTCTTGTACGCTCGTTTGCTTTCCTTTATTGATCGTCCTAAACCAGGCAAGGTAACGGGAAAACAATTTCGCGGGAATTCGAATTTTCGCGGGAAAAGACACTTTTGCTTGTACCGTTATTTTCCCATCCACCGGATCCCCTCGCTTTTCCCACTCGAAACCGATCTGTATGGTTTTCGTGCGAAAGGACAAAAAGTTAGCTAACCAACTTTTCACTTTATTCGCCATCGTTTCCATGAAGGACTGGGAGGAATGAAAAACAAAAAAAAATAAACAGACAAATTGTGGATTGACGTCAGGAAAATTAATCCAAGGGAAAAATCAAGAATCTGTGTGGAAAAACTCCCGAACAGCCGGGGTTTTTTCTTCCCTGGAATGGGAAACAAAACGTCAACAACTGGTAAGACGGGGCTTTCGCGGAATCCGCCAGCTTCCGGAATGGGTTCCTCACTCGGTTGTCATGTTTTACATACCTCTCCCGCTCGAAGTTATATTATCATTCTGGAAACCAAGAAAGCATAGCGAACTGGCGTGCATTTTCCACCCCCTTCGGCGACAAAAAACGGGGGCAGAAGGAAAAGTTCGCGATCTTCCCAGCAGCCGTCAGCTGACTTACGCGTCCCGGGCGTTGGAGGTTTTCCTTCGGTTTCCTTTCCCCTCCCCAGCTGACTGCCTGACTCCGGCCGGAAGCCAAAAGTAGATGACGGCCGAAGCGGGGGGGTTTTCCCGGGTCACGGGCGAGGTGCGCACATATTTGTATGCATGAGCATTACATGCGTCTGTTTATTCAGGCTTTCCCCGGGCCAGCCAGCCAGAAGGTCTTCGGTAAAGTTGGCAAACTTTGTGTGCATGTGTGTGTATGTGTGTCTTTAGTCCATTGGAGAACCCGAGCCACAGTGGGTGGTCCTTGCGCGATAGGGAGGAGGGGATAACGATGACGGAGGAAAAGAATACCACGACGACGAAAACCTCTTGTTTGGAGAACAACATATCGCATCTCCTCAGGAGTCGAGGAGTCTCGAGTCTCGAGCAACCGGTCCGGGAGTTTTCCAAGCCCTTCAAGCCAACCGTCGCGCTGGCTCGCCCGCGTGTGTATTTGTTTTAACTTTAACGAAGGAAAATATTGTTCTTCATCGAGCCGAAAACACACACACGCGCGCGCCCGCTCGCCACGAATGAAGGAGAAGGTGGGCGCGGGGAGGCAAAATAAAAACACATTTCGAGGAAAATCCACACACGACGAACGGTTTGTGGCCCGTGTGGTGTGGGACGGAAAATTCGGTCAAAGCAGCTGCGCACCGCCACGTGCTGGGAAAACCAACCACCCCTGGTTCCCTCTTTGAGATGGTCAGCTGGCTCAGGGTCATTAGAAATTCATCATCACCAACACTTGGGACAACACTTGGGGAGAGGGATGATACGAAGGGTTGTGTGGTGAAATTAATTGATATTTAGCCAAACGCTCTGCCCTTCCGCCTGTCCGAAGGATTATCCCTTCCACCGGAGGACGACGAAGGAAAGTAGCTAAATGTCTGTGCGATAGAACTAATTCGTGTGAGTTCTATTCATTGTAACAACACATTTTAATTTGTTTAAGAACAAACCTCAAATTTTGTTGCTTACTTTGGTTAAAATTTAGGTTAGTTTTCGAAGAATGTTCTGTACATTTAATCATGTAACTATCAATATGTTTTAACTATCAATTTTCAATAAGTGTCAAGAGCACAATATTTTACATACTTAACACCATTTATTCTTCTGAAAAACACCACTAAAAAAGCGTTTAGTTTTTCCTAGCCAGTTGTTCCTATAATGGTGGTATATTTCCTATAATTGTGATATCGTGCATCTATAATGGTCATAGTACAGAAAGCTTGGAAAAGACTGAATTTATTTTTACTGTAATTTATTGTTGAATACCCGATAAATTGTTAAGGAGTTTACAACCTGTTCGGAAAATATTAATTTTGGAGCCTTAATTTATTAAACCTCCCCAGTTTATCTCTTAAACAATCCGTAGAAGAACATTTCATACGAGAACAAATATCGGTATTGTATTTATTTGTTTATAGAGCTGGATTTTATTCCACTACAACCACTATTGATACTAGCACCAATATGTGAGAACTTACCCTGTATTGTACATTTCATTTAAAATTATCTTTGAATTTAAACCAACATTAAAAAGATATCAAATCAATTATAGTATGAAATGGTTTATCATTTTGCAAAGCCATTGAAATGTACAATGAGGTAATAAAAATCAACCCAAAAATGGCTGAGCACATATGGCTAGCCAAAAGACTCCCTCCCGTTAATGCATCACGTTTCACCAATCCAAACCCCTTTCGCTCCGGATTTGCAACAATTTATTAACGTTGAAGATTACTATCGGCATCGGTATCGGAAAATTCATTCAACGGCACAGGAAGGGTGGGCTACGCACTGGAAAACCCCTTTTTGTGGCACTCGCACATACAGCGACAGCGCTGCTATATCTCTAATGACTAGGTCCAGTCCCCCATCAGACCCTCTCACTTCCGCTGTCCCTGTAATCCTGCCATTCCCCTTTTTGCACGATAATCTGAGATAAAAATCATCCACCTAGTCCGGTGCTCGGTTGGCTGCCCTTTGTTTCTCGCCTCCACCTACCCCGCTTCCATCGAGAGGAAACTGAGTCATTAGTGCAAATATTTTGTGGGAAACTGCTCACCCTTTGCTGCTTGTGCAGGCTGGAACAAAAACCCTTTCCCGATTGTTTATGGGTAGACGGTAAACACCCAACGCCTCCGGAGTGGGTCCGTGTTGATAGGATGAAGATTATCTCTCCGAGGCCGAGCCAGAAGAAATGAATGCTATCGCCCGAAAGAAAGTTACTTCGGTGCGTCGGCGTGGTGGGCGAGTTAATGATCGTCCCGATAAGTACGCCACCGACCGGCATCGTTCGGATGGAAGTGGCTTTAAACTGAACCAGGCCAACAATTGCTGCATGGTAATGAAATTTAAGTCACGATACCTTTTAATAGGACCTTTGTTTTCTGGTCTCCAAACCTCAGCCTCTCTCTCTCTTGCTCTTGACAGCCGGACGGCTAGAAGGCAATCGGAACACTTGAGCTTTTGAAGTGGTTGTGGTCCCGTATCGAATTTCTCATCAAGAATCCCAAGTCCCACTCTTCTGACGCTGCGAAAACACTAATCCTCACCCAATTTGTGCCCACCCGGTACACCACCACCACCACCACCCCAAGGGATCTCATTTGTCACCGGCATCACGCAAGGGCAGGAGACCACTTTGGATCATAAAATATCGTCGACCGCCTTGGATGGCGAAAACCACATTAATCTGCACCACACAGCGCACGCCTCCGCCAGAGCAATATCCGTTTCCTCCGCTAGGAGTTAGAGGCAGCCCACAAAACGCAAGCTGTACAAACATGAAACAATGATTAATTAGTGTAAAATCAAAATGAAACATTATCACAACGGTGGCCCGGGCGCAGCATCCTTCAATCTCTCCCGCCAAACACCAGCGCCTCAAATCACTTCGTTCCCGGACTCCCGGAGTCGCTGGATTTGATGAAAGATCTTATCCACCCCAGGCTCCCCAGGCTCCTCTTCGCGGACGTCCCGAAAAACGGTGCGGGACCAAGAATCGGCAGTCAGCACCCGGCGACCGCAGATTAAGATAAAAACTGTGTTTCCTTTACATTAACCTCCTTCCGCTGCCTCCCTCCTCCAACTCCTACTAGTCCGTAACCTCAGCCTGGGACTTCTGAGATCCGAAGGACCCGAGGCCTGAAAAACCCGCACCGGAATCCAATTAAGATACACTGCGGCAAGTGACGAACTTCTAAGGGCGAGAGAGCGACTGCTCGTCCCAGTGCGCTTTGTTGATGTCGATGTTTGATGCCGCCGGTTTTTGGGCGATGACAAAAAAGCAAAGGGGTTGGAAAAGATACACCCAACGGCCAATGGTGACGCAAAGTTCCTGAGTACTCCGAGGCACCGGTCCCGTTGGGTTAACTTTTTGGCGTAAGTGAACCGCACAAGAACAACCAAGCATGTTACCATTCTTAACCCATCCCGTCAACCCCGATTCCCCATCATCGGGCCACGGGGAAAGAAAATGTCAATTAAGAAACATTAAATCGAATGACTTTTTGGAAAACCCCCGAAACGCTACCATATTAGTGGGTGGGTGAATGGAGTTCAAGTGAGATTGATTACAATACATTTGCTCCACTTTGCGACTCTGACGGAGGAGGTTGGTTTCGTGAATACTTAATTGAAAAATAACAATACATAATCTCACCATTACGTCATGTCGTTGAGGTTAATAATTAGAACCGAATCGTCGTACCGTCGCGACTCATTCTCGACTCCCGGAAGGATATCCTTTGGGGGATTTTTTCTTCTTTCTCTGCGAGGTCCCGCTCATTTAGCATAAGAAAGCCATCAGCTAAACCACACCGAAGCTAAAAGGGTGAATGAATCCATATTTTCTACGTTGCTGAAAGAATTTCTCCAACCCCCTTTGGGGAGGGGTAAATAATTCGTGAATCCCTTACCCTCGGGGTATTATTTTTGGGTTTCTATTTTTGGACAGTAAAAATAACACAAAAAAGTAATATTTTTGTATCCATAGGTCGACCCACAACTCCCTTTTTGGCGAGGTTATTTTCACGTACAATTGAAGAAAAAAGTCTCATCCACGGCAGGGGGGTGGATTTTAATTAATTTTTCAATAGATTCCACTCCAGCATGGGGAGAAGTTCATATACCTGAAACATGAAGATAAGCAACCTTTTATTGTAGACACGGCTAAAACCCACTGGAAAGTAATAGTCGTCGGAAATTGAGTATTTATTGTTGTTTTCTTTAATCAAACTTTTCGGGTTTTGTTTTTGATTTCGAAATTATGTGTAGCTTCCAAACAAGAAAAGGGATTTGATTGTTTTTTGGGCAACTTTCTATATCGTTTAAAATGAAATGAATTCAATCAGGAAGTCTATTCAAACACTCACCGAATACAGTGTCCACGACGCTGTTTGTCTGCATCCCAAGCAATCGCCTGAAAGCCACATTAGCAAATAGGACTGAGGTTCTAATCTAATATTGTTTCAACCAATATTGATAAAATCAACTTCCAGCTCCCCAAAACACTCACACACCCAAAAACCCGTCCCGTGTCATCAAGAAGTTCCTCGTCCCCCGCCACAAAGCGCGTCATCAGAACACCCATCCCCAGAAGTTCGGGGGTCCACTAATGGGCCGAACCGGCGCCACACCTTGCACCAAAAGCAACCTAGTAGGCTTTCCCTTTACGACGACGTTCCCAACAGCCATGCGGTAAGACGGTCCCAGGTCTTCGCTGGTTCGCGCTATAGGAAGTCATATATGCCGAGGAATTCCGTTTTCCGCTTTCTTGGGCGGCTTTCGCTCTAATGAAAGTATGTCGTGATTATTGATAATTTGAATTAATACAAATGGTGACCGACCGAACCCCGAGTCGCGGGGTCGGTGTCTTGTAGGCCTTGGGAGGGTTCCTTCCTCCCTAGCGCTCTCCCCGCCGCCATTAGGGCTGCGATTTTTCCCGCCTCATTGCCATTACCGATGCGTCTTTGGGGCGAGGAACGAGAAAGGGATACGCCTTCGGAGGAGAACTGGCACGGAATACATTCTAGCGCCGGTAGGGCTACCGGTGTTTCGGTTAGTTCTTCAACCTTTCGGCTTTAATTAAATTTCGAACCCGCTCCCATCCCCCATTCTCATACGTAAGCCCCCAAACCCTCACGTGCCGGCGTCCTATCGATAAACTGTTGCCCCAGATTATTGGGTCGAAAAACTCCATCAAATACGAACCAAAGTAGAAGGGGAATGGGGGGTGGGGGGAAGTGCTTTTCGATGCAAACGAGGACCAACGATATATCGCAATGTGTGCGCGTGTGTTTGTATGCATGTGTTTCAAGGAAATTCAAAGGACGAACGAAAGCAACGGTCTCCTTAGAAGGAGAACTGCAGAAAAGTCCTTTTTCCGTCCCGTGGCGAACACGCGGGGAAGGCCGAAATTCATTCATTTTTCATCGCTACTCGCCGGAGGCAATTTTTCAACCCACCCAGGAGAGGTGGAGGGGAGGGGGTACGGCCTGGGTCACGCAATGAATCAGAACCCTTCGCGGCAGAGTCGCTCGGAAGGCACAAGGAACACCTTTCGAGGCCGAGACTCTCTCTCTCTCTCTTTGGCACGTCACCTTCCCTCGTGGTGCTACGCACGTGGCCTATCAACTGCTCGCTGGGAAAACGGCAAGGAAAATGCGTGATTCTTTCAAGCAGCGCTATACTTTGGTGGGAAAAAAAGCAAAAAGAAAACGCACGAAACGTAAATAAAAGCGAACGCACACACACACGCTCGCGCCTTACCTCTTATCGACCTTCAGCGATCAGCATCATCATCAGCTGGTTTCTGGTGCCATGCCTTGCCCTTTCCCCCCATCCCCCTGGTCCCCGGCACCCGTTCACAACGCGGTGGAATATTGGAATTCTTATCGTGATTATACTTCCTCGTTCTTCCGTCTTGACGTTTTTATAAATTTCCAATGACGAGCGAGCGTGTTGCGTACCGGCGTCCTACGGGGTTTTCCACCGCTAAAGGAATCCCTTTTACCCGACCGGGTGGGGTGGGTGGCCTAATCAAAAACCCCTTCACAGGCAGGCGAACGATCGGTCGAATAATCGATTGGGTGGAGCTGGGGAAAACAACAGCGCGGGGTGGCTGAAAATACATCGCCTGATACATCATGCTGTGCGGAACTGTCCCTACGAGAAAGAAGAGCGAGAGCAAACGTGGGTGAGGGTGGGAGGCTCCCGATACTAGGAGGAAAATCAAATCAGGAAAGTGATTTTTCCTTCAAAAACTTCAACGAGCCCTAGGAAAATGGGGAATGAAACGGGCTTCGTTTCGTGAAAGGAGGCAGGAGCAAAAATAGAAGTAAAAAAAAGGAAAAAAAAATACAGCACAAAGAGAAAGAAGGAGAGAGTACCGAAGCTGTGTACAGCATAAATAAAAAGGCACCAGAACGAACACTTATTTATGTACCAACGCCTCACCTATGGCATACATTTTTTACCACTTGTAAAAGCTTTCGTTTTGGAGGACGTTCACCCATTCCCGATCCCGTTGCGATTTGTCGAACTCCGGGCTCCGTTCGTGTGTCTGAATGAATTGAAAATCGTTCAATTTGTTAAGTATTACATCTGCACCAGGTAGCAGGGGAGGGAATGTACAGTCTTCTTGCTTTTATGGACGCCAATCGATATCGTATCAAAGCTATTTAGTTTCCGTTCTCTATTCACAATCATGCTTGATGAAGAGTGTCCTGAGGAGAAAAGTTGAACGAGGTAGTTGGAAGGAGCGCTCGTAGCAAAAGCCTCCTGGTCCTGGTGATATGTGGGGCATTCGGTATTGTTCGACTGCGTCAAATATTCATCATATTTGAATGACAATTTCGATCAACGAGATGCAAATATCGATCGCAAATTTGGAATGAAACGACATACCCTCCATGTAGTTCCCTTGTTGATTGTCCAAATACGAGGGAATAAATTGAATATTGAGTACACATTTACAATGAACTGATGTGTGAAAAGTTTTACATTTTTACATTAACACGTTGACTGCCATGTCACGTTAGTTCTAAAAAATGTTTGATCCATAAATAAATGAAAATGCAACATAAAAACTATAGTAATATTACAAAAAGCTCCTTGGGATGCTAAGTCTTTGTTTGACCGTCGAAACCCGTTGGTTTAACAAATGTTATAAACGAATTTTAGTAAAAAAGGTTGTACTAAAAAAGTATGCTAAAACCGTTTGGCAGTCAACGTGTTAAGTTCAGTTGTGACTACAATAAAAATGTTCGACAGGTTTAGCGCGCTATAAAATAATGCACGCTCCTAAATGTTTGCAATTATACTAATACTTGGAAAAAAAATTAGTTTTCACATTCGAAAAACAGCTATGAGGGTAATACTTACATCTAAAACATTGATTTATTTGATTACTGCCAAAACAACTCAATAGTGCAAGCACTGTTTGTTCGTGTAATTGAAAAGATTCACACCGCACACTCCGGCGTGTGGCGAGGGTTCTTTGGACGCCCATTTACCTGCCCATTAGCAAAAGAATGATCGCCCATTAGTTCGCGTTACTTTTTTCCCGTCCATTGACAGTTGATCTTTATCGCCACCGACCACCGAGTGTCTACGCCGTAGTTCCCGACCGCGCTTTACATTACGCCAGGAACACGGTGTTCGCCATTCCAAAAAAAAAACAAACCCCGTCGGAGCATTTTCCATCGTTCGGATGCAGACAAATAGACTCTTTCTGATATTTATAGCCGCTCGGTACGGAGGGCTCCCGGAGTACTAACCTCCAATGCGCGAAGTACCGAAGGGGCTTGGAAGCAAAAGGGGTAGTAATTATATTTTAATTTCAAAGCATGCAGCCGTAAAACTGTCACTTTCGGTGATATTTTATATCAATTGCCCGCCATAAATCGCTTCCATAAACGGGAGCTCTGGCAAATGGTGGTGGTTGCTAGTCGCGTCGCCGTTCCGCACTATCCGAGGGAGGAGGATGTAGCATCTTCAAACGAGCAGGATTACTCTCCAACGGTGCCACCGTGGGGACCGGGGTCTTCCCATTTCTTCACCGCCGTACAGATGTTTCCGGTTTCCGGCGCTCGGCGACTGCACCGACGTCCCGCTGTGGTCAAGTGAATCATTAATTACACTGTTCCTGCCATTGCGCGAGACACCTCGGTTTCCACACGTGGCGTGGCGGTGGTCCTTGGGGGCACCTGTCGAAGCTACGAAGATCACAAATCTAACAGCATTGGAATCACCACGGTTGCGAGTCGAGAGGTGAAGTGGTAAAGTTCAAGGGGCAACGTAACAATTAAATCCTAATTTCAACCCACGCCCAAACCACTAAAGTCTGTCTAGAACCAGACGCGCTGGGAACCGACGGTATGGTCTTAAAGTCTCCCCTCCCACACAAGGTTCCACACTCTGGCACACAAATCACCTGCATCTACCCGGCAGACATCGAACAAGAAAATCGCTTTTCAACACCTTCCTTCCGTCGCTCGTTAGAAGTTCTCTCCTCCTCGTTGGTCCGTAAGTCATCCGGCGCTCAGAAGATTAGAGCACAACCAGCCCCTCGGAGCTCGGAATTATACGACCGGCAGCCAACTTATGCGCTAGATTCAGTGACGATTGCTGTTAAACGTTTCTTGTCCGCCTTAAACGACTCCACGCGCCATTTCAACTTCCAACATCCAAAGTTGGATGTACCCCACAAATCCGCCCACCAATCGTCGGCCGTTACTTCGGCCTCCCACTCCCAACCCCCCCACGCTGAACAGGAAAAAGTGTGTGTTCTAACACTTCCCTCCGCCTCCTCCAAACTCAAACACAGTTGGTCCACAGACCCTCTAAGCCCGAAAATAGAACATTAATAATCGTTTCTTTAATTGTGCACATTATCTTTCGGCTGAGATCTTTCGAGGCGAGGGAGCACGCGGGCGGTGATGCACGCCGACGACGCCTGGTCGAGTTCCCTAAAACTTCTTCGACCCATCGGCGCCGATGCTTCCAAGTGCTGTTAAGTGCCCGCAAATGGTCGCACAACTCACCCGAACGCCGACGTTCGGACGGACGGTGGCGGTTTGCTTTAAAGACGATGTTTTTCGATGGTTGTGCCACCTACAGCGCATCGCGTTCGAGATGAATATTAAGTAGCCGCCAGCCTAGCTCTAGCGGGCGGGTGCTGAAGACATTTGAATATCATCGTCGGGTGGCACCACACGGCGTGAGGGCGACAACTCCGGGCCGCCTCCTTCAGAACGCCTTCGATAGGAATCGCCGAAAGTAATGTCGGTGTTTGGCAACCGTCGTCTAGCCGGGGTGTTTTGTAGCTTTTTCCCCCTCCCGCTCCTCCTTTCTTCCGGGTCAAAGTTTTGTCAGCCATCAAATAGATTTGCCCGATATGGGGGGGCAGCTTATTAAGGGCGAATTAAAATATCGGACCGCCCCGGAGCGCCACCGAAAGTTTGCAGATTTTATCGCTTGGTGCTTGCTCTAAGGAACTGAATTCGTTCGTACTAAGCTGGCAGTGGATGATAAATCAATCGTTATATTTAGTTCAACCAGATTAAAACAAAGAACAAGTCTGTGTACTCAACATAAGCATCAGTATTTTCATTATTCCTTTCATAAAAGCGCTATAAACACTAAGTGTCACTTTGCCATAAAATACTACATGCGCCAAAATGTATGCAATAGTACCAAATTCTTTTGAGTGTGATTTATTTTCGGGCTAAAACGCAAACCAAGTTTGTGGCAGAAGACCATTTTTATGAGCATTTCAATTACAAAATCTGACTTTATTGGTCTGATTCTGTTTCGGACTCTTTACCATCGCTGTCGAAACTCTGTAACTCTGCCGGAAAAAATAGAAAAAAGTCTTTAAGTAAACACCGCGTTGGAGTTCCGAAGCAAATACTAGAATCAAGATCCTCTTCCGCGGAAGCATCGGGAATCATTGCAAACGACATTCCTTTGGATTCTTGAAAAGCATCGCCGACTGAAGGTTTGATAAAACGCACATACAATCGGGTGGAAGTGGGCAACTATTGGCAACGTGCCAAAAGCGCAATAAAAGATTGCGCACTTGCATCGCAATGTGCAGATTGAAGCGAACGGTAGTTACATTAGACGAGACGGTACGGTCTTCCACACCCCATGCCGTCGTGAGGTTTACGGGAAAGTTTAAGAACGACAGCAGATGGGGAAAAGGACATCAAATGCGATCGGAATCCCGCCGAACGGTAACGATTGAATTGTTTGTATTGTTTCGTTCGTTCCTTTTTACATTTGCGAAGAACTATTGCGCATTCCCCGATCGGTTGTGTTCGTTTGTTTTGCCACATCAAAGGGCTCTCCGCAGCGGGAGACGGAATCCCGAATCTCGTCCATCTAGATAAATACGTAATTTTCTTTCCGGCTGCAAATATGAGTCCTTCCATCGGTCGCTTTCTCGAAACCTGTCTCGAACCCTTCTTTTCCTTTTTTTTTTGGTCGCGTCCCCGAAAATATGGGAACCCATCTATCGTTGGATCTGCCTCAGCTACGGCATTCGCAGGATAAAAACTTAACCTGAAAATTCGGCGTCCTTCATCCTCCATCCTCCGCGGGACAATCGCAATCGAGCGAATAGTTGCACGGCGCTGTCGCGCACGGCTGCAATCCGTCCAAGCGTACAATGCGTGACACGTGCCGGAGACATTAATAATCTTCCCAAACGAGCGCGCGCGCGGGGGAAAATCGGGGCAAAATGAAAGGAGCATTGGAAAAAATAACCAGCGCTTTGGCGCCTGGCCGTGTATTTGCCCGTCTGTCGGTTCCATTGACGTCCAACACAACAACAACTCGTTGACAACTGTGTCGCCAAATTTCTGCTAAATCAACTTCTCTCTCTATCTCGCAAACAAAACAACAACAAAGCAGGAAAAGAAGTACAAAGAAGTACATGGAAAACGTGGCCGGCATGGGTCGAAAGAAAAGCACACCCCTTCCGTCAACCCCTGGCGGCCCGCCGGGAAACTCGCACGGATGAGTCAATATTGATCCTGTAGTTTAAACGCGCCATAATGGGCTTTTCGCGCGCGTGCGAGGGCAAAAAACAAACTCGGTGTGAAAATCGTGTGACAAAACGATACTGAGGGAAAATTGTGGACACATAACAGAAAAAAAACACACACACTGGAGGGAAACAAAGTGGTGGTTTTCTTCTATAGTTCCGGTTGCCTTTCATCCGTGGCATTTTTTGATAGATTGAAGCATCAAAACCGACCGTGGGTGGGGAGGATTGTTTGGATTGAAAAAACGTCGTTATTGTCGACGCGGCGAAAAAGCGGTGATTTTTCCTTTCATTTCACCTACAGCACGAACCGGGTGTCAACTGCACACATGTGGCCCGCGATTCGAAGCTCCAATTTTACAAAATAATATCTTCAATAACTCCGGAGATGTGCGCCTCACAAATCCCTGCTGTTTTTACCCTTTGTAATGGAACGTGTTTCCATCCGGATTGGTCCTCATCACTAAAATTGTTTCTCCAACCATTGAACCGACCCTCAAAATCTACCCTCTGCCGGTTTGACGTCGAAAGCATCGGAGATTGATATTTATGTTAATTGATTTTTGTCACCTCTCGCCAACCAACCATTTTGTCGATGAAGGAATTGGGCAATAATGCCTCGGTGCTACTGTTCTAAAACCCCTGGGGCATCAGCTGCAACACCTCTAGGTCCGCCTGGACCGACTCCAATTATCCAAAATCAACATCATCAAAAGTTTGGTCCGGTATTTTGGAGGCTGAACGCGGAAAGGGATTCGAACGCTAAACAAAGCTCACGTTAGAACTTACAACCCCGTGCCTAATTATAGCTTTTTCACCTTCGCTAGCCAGGATATAGCCAAAAAAAGTACCAACACATTCTAATTATTTTCCCCGTTTTCCTTTTTTTCCCCCCACCCTCTAATTACAGCAATTAACAACAAAGGATCACCGATCGACTACAAAACCGGCTCGGCCTGCTCGACGCCGACGAAGGACACGCTGAAGAGCTACGATCGCAACTGCATGGGACCGGTACTGCCGCCCCGCAGCACCATGTGCGGCCCGCCGTCGCACCACTACTCGGCGCCGCTCAACTTCCGCAAGGGCTTCACCTTCACCAAATGTACATGGAAGTGTACGGCTATCCTAGTGATACTATTAAGTGTTATACTCGTTATAACATTATTATTAACAGGTAATTGCACGCCCTTACCCGGGCTAAATAAGCTAATTATGGAGGGAATTCCCGGAAGAGAGTGGACCTTTCGTCCTTCGTTTTTTTTTTTTTGGGGGGGGGGGGGGACTTTATGTTCATTGATGTCACCACCACGTCCCTTTTAATTCGGTTCACTTCGGGGAAGCGTTGCCAAAATTGGATCGCTGCTCACGTGGTTTGGTGTCTAACTCCTTTTTTTGTTCAATTGTTTCCCTACAACGTTACGAGATGGTAACAAGGATTCCAGGGGTGAAACAACCAAAACTCTTCTGAAACATCCGCGTCCCTGTGTCGACGTAGGACCCCCAGAACTCCCCTCTTAATGCGTCGGTCTGATGTGTCCTAACACTCATCTTATGGCGGTTATGGGCAGCGGACAAGTACGACAAAATGTTTCACCATTTGTTACCCTCCTCCTCCGTACAACGAGGTACGAGGGGAAGCCGGATGAGGACGCGGTCAGCTGGACGACTTTGATGAAGGGAAAAATAACCAAAACAACACCGTGTCCGACAACGGTCCGTAAAAACCCACACGGGCGCGGCTGTTGGCGGCCGCTGTTGCCAAAAAATCATTCCCGACCGAGGGTGGACACGGAGTGGACATTGTAAAAGCTTTATCCACCATGTTGCTGATGCCCACTGTGGGGCTAATTTTAGTCTACACGGGTACAAGCATGTATGTGTGTTTGTGTTTTGAGTAATTGGAACTGGTAACCCCCTGGCCGCAGTTTTTTTTTTTTGGTAATGGTCGTCGAAAAACGAGGTTAGAAAATACCCATCCACTTCAAAGCACAAGGCAAACACACACGCACACCCTCGCGAAAAAACAAAAAAACGGGTTGGAAATCCTATATCGTATCATTAGAAAACGCCCTCTCCTTCCACGCTCGCCATGAATTGGTAGTTAAACTTGCGAGGGCCGGGATTTTTGGGTATCCGGACACAGGACTTTTAATCACTTAATTTCCAGTTCGGGTACTTGTCATCAGATCAGTCGACCAAACATGGCGTCCGTACATGCGGAAGGTGGAAAGAACGCCGGAAACAATTTGGGAACGTGGAAAGGGATTCATATTACAGCTGACCATTTAGTTGTCGGATGCAACCTTCCCCAGCTGGCTACCGGACACAAAGGGATGTTCTATTGATTTCGTTTTCCCTCCCCGTCGTCTCCGCTGTCCTTTAACGTCCCGAGGGCGGCTAATGAACATGATTTACTAACCTTGACACGGGATAGAATTACATCCGCATCAGGTCCTCGTCTCTTGTGTCATCTTTTGCTTTTTTGTCCGTTCTTCCAATGTCCAACGAATGGTTTCAGATTGGTCAGAAGTATTATTTACATCATCCTATTGACATTCCCTTCTACATCTACAAGAGAACTCCCTTTCTTCTTGACCGTTCGGTTTTGCATCCGTTTTCGATTCCGATTTCGGTCGGTGCGTGACGCACGAACTCGGCGACTATTTTGGGTGGCTTTCGGCCGTCCTTTTTCCTCCCCCCTCCTTGTCGTTAATTGTGTCAGCTGGACTGCGGAATGATGATTAATTCCAGTGGCAAATGGTGTAGGGAGACGGTTCTCACGCTCCCCGGAGAAAAGGGATCTTTTTTCACCGAGAACTACAAGACGACGGTGCGTGTCGTCTTCCTTTTCGCGTCGGGTTCGGGGCGCGATCGATAATGATGGCTATTTGATCCTTTTAAACCCATCTTCAGAAGTGACCCTCTTTTATTCTGGGTCTTTTTGGGGAAAAAGAGATCCTTTAAATCGTCAATACAACACAGAATTAATCTATCTCCCTCTCTCTCTCATCTCTCTACGGGGACACCTTCAAAATTTGAACACGGTTCTAATGCTTCCACAAAAACTACTTTCCTCTCGTTGCAGCATCTAACGTTTTAAGTATATCATATCCAACCACCAACCCGTGTACAGTTCTAGTCGACGAGAAGGCAGAGATCTCTGCAGCCAAAAGCACGATAGCGGACGCGAACCGGGCCGGCATACCGGGTGGTGGTGGCGATGGGCTCGGTCTCGATCCCTCGTCCGCCCTGTCGCCGGTCGCTTCCGGTCGGCTGAAACCGACCACCGTGGACGACTCGCAGGCGGCACCTTCGTCTTCATCGGCCGGCGGTGCGGCTTCGTCGGGAACATCGGGACTTTCGTCGGCGTCTGCCGCCTCGACGGCGAAGGCGTCACCCGGAGCATCCGGCGCAGGCACAGGTACAGTAGAGAGCGCGGGCGGACGCACGGTTGACGCACACTTACGTTCGCCAGAGTTGTTGCACGTAGCTGTTGTTGGTAGCACTCTAACCGTAGTTGGGCAAGGGCACGGTAGGGGTGGGATGGTGGTAGCGGGTGGTAGTGTAGTGCATGGTAAACGACGCGCACGTCGGGAGGCCTCCGGAACTGACACCGGTGGTCGTGCGGATGACCGCACGTACGATGAAAGCGCTGATGATAACGGTTTGTTGCATGAAGATGACGATGATGGTCCGGTGGTGGTTGATGCGGTGTCCCAGCGTAGTCCATCGTTGGCCGCCATCGGTGACGAACGTGGTGAGGGTGTTCCTTCGACTCCACAACCTTCCGATTATGAACATCAGCGAGAAACTGTTGACAGTGTGGAGGATAACGATGGTCAGCCAGCTGGAAGAAGGCGGCCTGCGAGTCCACTTCCTTCAGAACGCGCAACACCGAATGACGCAGCGTTCGCTGAGGCCGTGGTGCGAGATGGGGTTGGTATTTTTATCACTAATGATAATGGCCTACGGTTCCGGGAAGAAAGTTCTTCCCCCCTGCCAGGGTCGTTCGAAGATGTGCCGCAATCGACAACGGTCTCGGAGAAGGAAGACATCAACGGTGAGGATGAGAAATGGGCCCACGATGACCCGTCAGTTCACGAGCCGGAATACATCGTGCACATCCCGCACGACCAGCCCGAGGTCGCGCTGGTAAGCCTAGAGGATGGACTACCGCTACAGCCGGGTGGGGAACGTGACAAACACTACTACAAAACCGTCGAACAGGTACCGGAGGTGCGCGAGGTGACTCCACCGCCGGTGGAAGTGGTAAGAATCCACACGCTTCCACCTCCGCACGTCGCGCAATCGGCTCCCGCCGTCCCCGTCTATCTGATCCGCGAGGTAAACGGCACGTCATCGTCACCCAACCACGACTCCGAGGGTGAACCTGCCGACGAGGACATCCCAGAGCTTCCCCGACTGCTGGTGAACATTTCCATCGCGTCCGATCATGGGTCTGGGACGGTGCAGCATTCCGTGTACGTGCTGCAGGTGTCCATCCCGACGCCCCCCGAGTACATACCGAAGCCGGCCAACTTCGAGCAGTGCCCACCGGAACCACCGCCAGCTCCGCCCTGTCCCATTAAGTGTCCGACCGATTCGCAGTTCGCGCGCTATCGCATCGTCGACATTCACGACGACGACGAGCCGGGAAGTGAAGATACGGACGAGTCCTTGGTGGCACCCGAGTCGGAAAGCTCGACCGAGTTCGCGGCAATGCCGGTGGTCGCCCGCGTTGGTGGTGGTATGACGCAGGAATTCACCACCGAACGGCGGGAGTTGGCCGCAGACCCACAGGAACCCACGTCCTCCCCCGTGGGTGCATTGCAATGTCCTGAGGTAGCGCAGCCGGCACCCATTCTCATCCTGGAAGGTGAGAGAGCAAGTCGCCCCGTTTCATCCCCCTGCCATACCCGTGTACATAAATACCTACGGCGAAAGGCCCTCCCCCAAAAACACCATCATCAACATCGATCGATTCTGAAAGCGAAGCCGGAACGGGAAAAGAGCGGACTCCTGAACTCCAGAACTCCAGAATGAATGAACGAACGAACGAATAGCCACAAGCCACAAAGTTCTCCCTCCTTCACACAGGAGTAGCGCAACCGAACGAAGCGACTGCCATCGTTGCCAGCTAACCTCAAAAACGTACCTGCTTTAAATTCAGCGCGTTCCATACTAATCCAACGTACACTACTAGGCTTCTGCACTAGGTTTTTGTGCACCTTCCCGCCATTGCTGTACATTTGCTTCTTGCTTGATTTTGCCGCCTAACGTTCTGCTTCTTCATTTACTGTGTGTGTGTGTGTGTGAGATAGAATGGTTACGAAAGTCGGGCTAGAGTTGACCGGGTGTGCTGGAAACTAATTAATATGCACCCGGTGTAGTCATGTGTGGAGTTACTTTTTGGCTTCTTTGTGAGGGCTGTCCTTTGTATGTGTGTATATGTGTGTTTAGTATTCAGTAGTAGAAGAACGGGGCAGCAAATAATAAAAGAAGAGGATAAAAATCCCCAGTTCTAGTAGAAGGTCCAGTAGCGTGTAGACGTAACCACACACTTTGCACATATGGAGTCATTCGGCAAATGAGCAAAATCTCTTGTACAACACCACATACATTGTACTAACTTTTTCGCTTCTCTTTCTTTTTCCCCCCTTCTATCTCTCCCTACATCTCTGTATGTCTGTTCTCTTGTTTTTCTATTTTTCCCTCTAACACATAAAATCGTTACGCTAACCAAATCCGCTCTGTACGTGTGTTTGTGTTTCTGTGTTCTGTTGGCGCGGTTTTCCTTGTTTTTCTGTTTTTTTTTTGTGTGAACGAAACCACGGTACAATCCCCGGGATTTGCCGGGCTGTTGCCAACCAACTCGAACATTGATCTGAAAAACATAAAAAAACAACCCAAACCACCCCCACCCCGATCACAACTTACACAACAGGTGCGCGCACATTCCCGGCCCGAAGTTTCCCACCGGACGGTACCACCTTCTCCCAGATCACGCTCGGCCAGCGGCTGTCGAAGGAGATACCGCCGTACAGCTACTGGAACATGCAGTTCTACCAGTCGGAGCCGGCGTACGTCAAGTTCGATTACAGCATCCCCCGGGGCGCCTCGATAGGTGTTTACGCGCGCCGCAACGCCCTCCCGACGCACACCCAGTACCACTTCAAGGAGGTCCTGAGCGGATTCAATGCGCGCCAGACACGTGCCACTCACGTAAGTGTACTCAGCTGAGCTCAGCCCGAGCGTCATCATCAAATGGTTGTCGCCCTCCTCTATTCTCGGCCCAAAGGAAAAAAAGGGAAAACAAATTCACGCCACCAGCGACGCTGCGTTCCTCCCCCAAAGGGATTTTTCCCCCTTCCTTTTTTTTGGGTAGGTTCCTCCCAATCCCGTAGAAACCTCTTTTACGATCCATCAAGATCAGGGAACTGATTAATTAGAACGATAGCTGGAAGCGAGAGCACCGGTGTATCGCGGAAATCGACCCGATTTTCTCAATCTTCTCCTCCCCCTTCCCAGTCACGTCCCTTTGAACTCGGACGCTTTTCCAACGCTTCCGTAATTGAATACCATTCTGGACCACTCCTTCGGTGGCAATTGTCCCCCGAAGGCACGCTAGTCCACTTTAGTTTTACCTAGGGCGCATTGAAGAGAGTTGCGTGTTCGTATCGCGTTCGTATCCCTTTTGCTATCCCCTTCCTAGGAGCCTCATTTGTTGACCGATTTATATTTCTCTCTCTAACGAGAACCAACGCGTTGGAGCGGGGCAAAACGAACGTTTGGTAGCGAGCACTTGCGTGTTGTACGATGGCGGCGATAATGAAAAGTTAACTAAACAATATAAATGTCCGCAACCGTATGTGTGTGCGTGTGCCTGTTGTGGAGTGGATGGAGTTGTCCCCCTCGGTGAAAGCGTCCTGGCGCATGTGATTCCGCTGTACGATATCGCTGGACAAGGTCACTGGACAAATATTGACACAGTGACCAGAGGAGGGGGGGAGTGTGGAACCAACTAAGTGGCTCCAAAAGAGAGTTGACAGGAAGCATAAGGTCATGTTAGATTTTTGTGTTATATATGTTTGATATGGCCTGCCGATGGGCAGATTAGAATCGACGGGGAGTTTGCGTGGCGTGAAGTTTCGGTTTATTACCCCATTCCTAAATCACTTTCATTTCGAGGGACCGTAACGAAATGTAATCGGATTGTTTGAATAACTTATTAACCGTGGAAATATATCGCCTCTTACCTCCACAGCCTTCGATGCGTCGCGAAGTGACGCGCTACATGGAACCGGGCCACTGGTTCCTGTCGATCTACAACGACGACGGTGACGCACAGGAGATCGGTTTCTACGCCCTGGTCGCCGAGGATATGACCCAGAACTGCCCGAACGGCTGCTCCGGCAATGGTCAGTGCCTGTTGGGACACTGCCAGTGCAATCCCGGCTTCGGTGGAGACGACTGCAGTGAGAGTAAGTACTTTTTGAAAACGTTTTTTTGCGATGAAGAACGCGACGTCTCTAACCACTTTTCTTGTGTGCTTTTAGGTGTCTGCCCAGTGCTGTGCTCGCAGCGTGGGGAATACATCAACGGCGAGTGTCAGTGCAATCCGGGCTGGAAGGGCAAGGAGTGCTCGCTGCGCCACGACGAGTGCGAAGTCCCGGACTGCCACGGTCACGGGCACTGCGTCAGCGGAAAGTGTGCGTGCGTACGAGGCTACAAGGGCAAATACTGCGAAGAAGGTAGCATATTCGTACCAACGTCGTTTCGTTTCCCTCAGGAGTCTCCCAAGGGCGAGCGTTATCCCGAAGTGGATCGTTTTCAACACTCTTTCACGCACCACCTCTTCTTCTCTAGAGCAACTCTTAAACGAAACTAACAAAAACACACCAACATCTCACCGCCAGCCATCTCACACACATTAAAATGCCACCCGTAGAGAACATTCGCTCAGTAGTAGAGTATATACAGTATATACCCACAACCGTAGTGTTACCCCCCCGAAACCAAACCACCCGTAGTATTACGAAGAAACGCATCGGCCTCACAATCTCTAACCCACTCTAACAATAATACTGTGCCTTGCAACAGAGGATACGAACGAACGACCTTAGAGACCAGAAGATCAGAATTTATTTTGGGAAGCAAGAAACGTAGTGATTTACCTCACGATTTACCAATCTTCGATTCACTTCCAGTGGACTGTCCGCATCCGACCTGCACGGGCCATGGTTACTGCGCCGAAGGTACCTGCATCTGCAAGAAGGGCTGGAAGGGACCGGACTGTGCGGCGATGGACCAGGATGCGTTGCAGTGCCTGCCGGACTGCTCCGGTCACGGTACGTTCGATCTGGACACGCAGACGTGCACCTGCGAGCCGAAGTGGAGCGGTGAGGACTGCTCGAAGGAGCTGTGCGATCTGAACTGCGGCCAGCACGGACGGTGCGTCGGCGAGACGTGCAGCTGTGAGGCGGGCTGGGGTGGCGAGTACTGCAACAACAAGCTGTGCGATCCACGCTGCAACGAGCATGGCCAGTGCAAGAACGGAACCTGCCTGTGTGTGACCGGATGGAATGGAAAGCATTGTACCCTGGAGGGTTGTCCTAGCGGGTAACTGGATTGGCGACCTCTTGGTGAACCTAATGAGCTTTGATATTAACGAATTTTCCTATTTTTGTCTGTTTTAGTTGCTCCCAACACGGCCAGTGTCACGTGAGCGGTGAGATGATGTGGGAATGCCGCTGCTACGAGGGCTGGGACGGTGTGGACTGTTCGGTACCGCTCGAGCAAAACTGTGGCGACAACAAGGACAACGATCGTGGTACGTAACGCCACCAGCTTTACGCCGAAAGGAAGAGAACCTCCCTTGGCTAACCCTTAAAATCCGATTTTCTTCCCTCCAAGATGGTCTCGTCGACTGCGAAGATCCGGAATGCTGCGGCAGCCACTCGTGCAAGACGAGCCAGCTGTGCGTGTCGGCCCCGAAACCGATCGACGTGCTACTACGCAAGCAACCGCCCGCCATTACGGCGTCCTTCTTCGAGCGCATGAAGTTCCTGATCGACGAGGGCAGCCTGCAGAACTACGCCAAGCTGGAAACGTTCAACGAAAGGTAGGCGTCTGCGATTTTCCGGCGTTCTTCACGCTCTTCACCAACTCGCAAAACCCACGCATCCTTCCACGCAATTGCACCCGTGGTTGTGTGTGTATGTGATGGGTTGGGTTTAACTGTTTTATGGTTTCACTTTGTTTTTTATTTTATTTTAATTCGTGCATTTAATGTTTCTGCCGTGCGACGGGTTGCGTTGTAAATTAAACCAACGAGCAAAAGAATTGATGAGCTGATTGGCGAGCAGTTGTGGGAGTTTGTTCTTGTTTTTCGATCGGAAGTAATTCCTGTTTGTTTCTGCTTTCAATTCATGGTTTACATCGTTTGGTTTTAAATTGAACTTTGTAAATATTTATCCAACATCGATTACGTGCTAATTGTCGACTTTGGTATGATTTCATGTGTTGTTTTTCTGTGTTCTCTTCCCTGAAAAGAGAATAAATATTTTATTGATTCTATGATCGGCTGATATATTTGTATGGTTTTACATTTGTGATATTCCGGGGGAACTATTTGTTCCTCATTGGGGTTTGTGTTTATTTTTTGTTACGTATCTCACTCAACTGCCGTCGTGAATCAATGCCCGCCGATGGTTTTACGTTTTACTTTTTTTTTTCTTTTTGTTCAACCATTCCGATTTGCTATCCTTCGGACAGCTAGAGCACCCTCGTTTTCCGGTCCGGTGGTCTTCTGTTTGATTTGTTGCTCAACCGCAGCGGCAGTCATGCGAACCTCTGGGCAAATTGGCAAATTGCATCAGCAATTTTAATATGTTGCTGGGCGACCACGGAAACGGTGCCGGGAAACGAGAGTGCCTCCGGTTGGGTGGGCCCGGGGAATCACGAAAAACCCACGGGCCCCGCTAATGATTGCGCCCGACTTTCGCCGCAGAAAACGAATGCAAATAACCATCAAATAAATATATATACATATATTTCGTTATTATATATAATTACTAAATAAATATATTATGTTGTGCCCCCGTCTATTTATACATCCTCCCGCTAATTGCCATTTGTTTTAATTTTCAATGTTCCGCATCAACCAAACAAACAGAACCAAAGTCTTTTAAAGATGAGCAGGAAAAAAAAACTACAAAAGCTAAAATAAAACCAAACACAAATGGGCAAAAAAACACAAGCTTGCCATTTCCCTCCCGCCAGGCAAATATGCAAAACGTAGAAAAGAGAGGTGATTTATTTTGCGACAGAAAAAAAAAAATGATGATAAACCGTAAAATCGCGATAATACACCCGCACCCGAAACCCGGATTGCGTCCTGCGAAATTGCAAACTGAGTGTGAGAACCGAACGAAACCCTCCATCATGCAATGGAAGTGAGAGAGAGAGACTTACATAAAAACGCATAAAAACATTCACCGGAAGAAGACATAAATTAAACCCATTAAAGGCATCGCAAACATTTGCCGCAGTGCAAATAGAAAGTGGATACACTGTGTCCTTGCAGTGTTTCGGTCGCTTCGGTTTTGCGACAAATATGTTTCTTTTTTGCGTTTCGGTTACCAAAATCATCTCATGATGACATTGGCCCTTTGGGAAACAAGGAGATGGAAAGCCACTTCCGGCTTGGTGAAAATGGAAAAAGTCTGCTTTGAAAAGGAAAGTCTTCCTTTCGCCGCGAGGCTTGGGTGTGTAGAATTTATAATGGGTGCCATAATTGTGTGCAGTATTGTGTGATTTGTTGGAAACAATACCGAACCGGGTATCAATTGTACGTGCCATTAGCGAAGAACACTTAACCACCCCCTTGCCCAACCACCACCTCCCGGCAACGTGGGAAAACCCACGCGGTTGGAAAATGGAATGGGTATGTGTGTGTGTTGTGGGAAGTTTCCATTATGTATCGCAAATTAATACATTAAATATTAATCATCATCGAAACCTGAGCTCGATGGAAATTTGCGTTTCGCGTGGGGAAGGTAGGAGGGGTGGGGCGGATGCAGGAAAAAAGTTCATCCAACTGTAGCGCGTCGGGGAACACACACACACCCCCGCGGGGCGTGTTTGTCATTTTCCCAGCAGGTGGAAAATGGTGGTCTCTCTCGCATTGAAATCGACTATATCGAGTTTTTTTTTATCCGTTTCCCCCTCGGAATGGATGGAGGATGGTGCCACATTCTGTGTGTGGGCTCATCGACACCCGACCCGAAGCCTCGCCCGAGCCCCTGCTCTCGCTGGCTGCAGGAATGCCGTGAAAAATTAATTCATACTCAATCGCTCGATGATGATTATAACACCAGCACTTAATGCGATAATATTTTAATTATTACCAACCGGGAGAGAGTCAGATAGTTGGCTTTAAACCAAAGCCAACTCCGGAGCCGTCGGTGCGGGACTCCGTAATTGGTTTGTGCGTGCGGATTTTATGGAAATTAACATCCATCGAGCGAGCGTTGTGCCTTCGTCCTTTTGATGCGGCCAACCGTTATGAACCGAGAACAATGTTGCTAAACAACAAACTATTGAAGCTTTTTACACGTTAATGTGGAGCGTTCGATTTAAAGTAACAATTCGTTAATACGTAGCTAGGCCTAAGCGAAACAAGGTTTGAATCAAACAAACTTTAAAAGGTACAAAGCGAGAAACATGAATTTTCCCTTCACATTGAAAAGCGGTACATTAGAACGACCACCCTTTTTTCCGTATTCGAAAGTCGTAAACTCCCAAACTTCACCCAAAAAAGCTACTAATAACAAGATTTTCCCACTCGTTGAGAGATTTTTCTAACCACGTTTTCAATTTTTGCTTTTCTCCTTCCATTTCTCTCTCTCTCTTGCTCTCGCTTTCAATCTCGGCTAACTGTTAATACTAACCACTACTAAACTACTACTACAACTTCTACTACTACTTCCACCACTACTACTACTACTACTATCACCATCACTACCACCTTCGTGAATGTGCAGCATTTTTTGGAACCATTTTAATGCAAGGTAAGACCCCGAAACAAACAAACAAAACAAGCAAAACAAACAAAGGCTATCCCATTGCCGATTGGTAAACGAAAAAAAAACAAAAAATAGAGAAAACAAGCCAACAAACTACCGGGGGTCGTAAGCAAACGCGAGGAAAGTAAAGTCCAGACATAGTGTTGCTAACCTAACAGTACTAACATAAGTAAAACGCTAGGTGTTCGGTTCCGGTTCCACTTGTGCCGGTGACAGTCAAACGTGTAAGGACATCAAGTAACGTAAAAGAAACTGTTGCGGAATAGTTCCCTCATCCTCAACCCCCAAACAATAAACCTCTCATCCGCTGCTTTCCCTTTTCCCGCTCCAAATAGAAAAATAGAATTCCAAACACCAAAGAAAAAATAACAAATGGTGTAACAATTCATCCCGTGTTTCCTAAACCTGGTCATAAAAAAACTCATAACCCCAATCCGCCACTTATTCCTACTCCATCACCACAACTCACCCATCTCTGTAAGCCATCATCCATTTGTAAATCCCCAACTTCCCAAACTCCCTTTTAAAACAAAACACAAAAAAATCCCTTTCCCATCAAAGCCCACTTTTTAATCTTTAGTTTTGTGTACCGTGATACCAATTTATGTTCGCTAATTGTTTCTACTCTTTCTTGCGCTGAACTTGTTTTGTTTTTGTAGCGTGTGTTGCGCCTTCTGCGGCGTTCACTTATGTTGTTTAATTAGAAGAACAAAGTTCAACATATTTTATTTTATTTCTTTTTTAGTTGTTATCTTAATTGTAAAGATGATTGTATGATGAGCGTCCGTGAGTTTGTGTGTGTGCTTGTACAAATTGCGTGTTTGTGTATAAATTTTTCAAACGTTTTTACATGTATTATATGCTACTAGAGCAAAATTGTTTATTTGTATGTTCTGATGTGTGTACCTGATTGTGATGCCAAAATTCTTTCTTTGGCACTTTGTATGTGAGAGAGAATGTGTATGTGTGTGTGTCTTTTTTTTTTGTCAGGATCTTGCGTACGTACGCAAGTGACGTAACTGGTAATTAAATTTTTCAATGAAAGAAAAATGGCACCCTGTCAAAATGGTGACAAGCTCAACCGAATGCCAGCAATGCCTGCCAGACCACACCGTCCTACATCGTCCGGCGTCGGTTCCGGGCCTACCGCTGTTGGTGGGAGGGTGGTGACTTAACAAGATATCGGCCCATCGATAACCGACCCCTGACCTATTTAACGAAACAAAAACGGGCAAAATGGCAGCTGACGTTCGCAGTCAAGTTGTGAACAAAAAACGAAATGCAATGTTCCATCCTCGGAAAAAATCAACTTCAGAAGGAGGTGATCGTTTGGAGGAGGTTGGAGAACCACCCACCTACCCACCCCCTGTTGGGGTGCGTGTAACCCAATTTGTTATGTGCCACCGGGAGATACGACGGTGCACGTGTGCGTGAATAAAATATAACCAAATCAGTCCTGCCGGTGCCGCCGCAGGTCCTACCGCTGCTGTCCGTTAGTCATGTGGAAATTTTTAATGGCCTGTTGGGTCTGCTCACCGTGCGGTCACGGCATGCCAACCGGACGCCCATGGACGGCACAGGGTTGAGTTTATAACCAAAAATTTATCACCAACCCCGTGGGCCTTTCAACCCGATCTCATCCATTCGTTTCCCACCGCAAACCCCGTTTGTTTTCCCGGGAAAACTAGGCCCAGCATGGGGGCTTTCGGGTTTTTCCTCCCCGGCGTGAGAGGTCACGCAATTTTTCACGCAATCCTTTTTGCAACCAGTCCATTATGGCTGCGACAATCATGTGGTGCAGGCTGGTGCAACACTGGCTCGGGATGCACTTCCACTTGTGGCCCACTAACCGACCGGGAATGCGTGAGAGAATGCCAACAAAGTCACGTTGTTCGCACTGTCACAAGGTCCGATGAAGCTGAGGTACCACGTGGGTAGAATGTTCATTGAAAAATTTAATACCATTACCCTAGGAAGCGTTACACCGGGAGTTTATGCAACTACATTTTTCGATACTTTTAGTTATTTATTTTGTTTCATTATATTGTGGGTTCAAATAATAGATTTTTTTATTTTAAGGAGGTCTATCTCATCCCCCAGATTCTACTCTGGGAGTGTTTGTTAGCATTTTAAATTCTTGGTTTTGCATGTTACTTTGCTTCAATCGACTCTTAATAGAGAGTTGTATTTAATTATCAACTCATTTTTAATTTTACTTTTTCAAATATCCAAAAACCGAAAACAAATACCAAAAAAACCGATCCACCTTCCCCCAAAACGTCCTACCGTTTCCGACTGTTTGTCCTTTGTGAAACTCTATATATATAAAAGTAGCCATATCGTACTGTCAAACCGGAATGATCGGTTTATGGAGCGCGATCGACTTCGCGACTCTGGTTCAGAATATCCTCGCGGTTGCAATCGAAACTGGCAACCCTTCTGTAGTGTGGAAATGGGACTCGCACGAGTACCTCGGATGAAGGTTTTGAACTAATAGAATGTTTTTCTCCTCCCCACCCCTCCCCGCAGCCGATCGGCGGTCATCCGTGGCCGTGTGGTGACCTCGCTCAACATGGGACTGGTTGGGGTGCGCGTGAGCACCTCGACGCCGCTGGAAGGATTTACGCTGACCCGAGACGACGGGTGGTTCGATCTGATGGTGAACGGAGGCGGTGCGATAACGCTGCAGTTTGGCCGCTCGCCGTTCCGACCGCAGGCACGCATCGTGCAGGTGCCCTGGAACGAGGTGGTCATCATCGACACGGTGGTGATGTCGACGTCGGACGACAAGTCGCACCATGGACCGGCGCATACCTGCTTCTCGCATGACTACGACCTGATGAAGCCGGTCGTGCTGGCTACGTGGAAGCATGGTTTCCAGGGCGCTTGTCCGGACCGGAGTGCCATCCTGGCGGAGTCGCAGGTGATCCAGGAGTCGCTCGCTATCCCTGGGACGGGGCTGAACCTGGTGTACCATAGTTCGCGGGCCGCCGGCTACCTGTCGACGATCAAGCTGCAGCTGACTCCGGACACGATCCCGCCGACGCTGAAGCTGATCTACCTGCGCATCACGATCGAGGGCATCCTGTTCGAGCGGATGTTCGAGGCCGATCCGGGCATCAAGTTCACCTACCCGTGGAACCGGCTGAACATCTACCGGCAGCGCGTGTACGGCATCACGACGGCGGTGGTGAAGGTGGGCTATCAGTACACCGACTGCAAGGACACCGTGTGGGACGTGCAGACGACGAAGCTGAGCGGACACGACATGAGCATCTCGGAGGTGGGCGGCTGGAATCTGGACATCCACCACCGGTACAACTTCCACGAGGGCATCCTGCAGAAGGGCGACGGGTCGAACATCTATCTGAAGCACAAACCGCGTGTCATCCTAACCGCCATGGGTGATGGGCATCAGAGGCCGCTCGAGTGTGGCGATTGCAATGGCATCGCGACCAAGCAGCGACTCCTAGCACCGGTGGCGTTGGCCGCCGCCCCCGATGGTAGTCTGTACGTGGGCGACTTCAACTACATCCGACGAATCATGATCGACGGGACGGTGAGGACGGTGGTGAAGCTGAACGCGACGCGTGTCTCCTACCGCTACCATATGGCGCTGAGCCCGCTGGATGGGTCGCTGTACGTGTCCGATCCGGAGTCACATCAGATCATCCGTGTTCGCAACGCCGACGAGTCGCACGATCCCGACCACAACTGGGAACCGATCGTGGGAAGTGGCGAACGTTGTCTGCCGGGCGACGAGGCACACTGCGGCGATGGAGGGTTGGCGCGGGATGCGAAGCTCGCGTACCCGAAGGGGGTCGCCATATCGTCGGACAACATCCTCTACTTTGCCGACGGGACGAACATCCGGATGGTCGATCGGGACGGTGTCATCAGTACGCTCATTGGGAATCACATGCACAAGTCGCACTGGAAGCCAGTACCGTGCGAGGGCACGCTGAAGATCGAGGAGATGCACCTGCGCTGGCCGACGGAGCTGACGATCAATCCGCTCGACGACACGCTGCACATCATCGACGATCATATGATCTTGCGTATGACACCTGATGGACGAGTGCGGGTGATCGCTGGACGTCCCATGCATTGTGCCACCGGAGCTGGTGGGGGTTCCTCCTCGGTGTCCTCCTCGTCGTCGGCCGTCAGCGCGGGAGGAAGTGGTAGCTCGGTGGCGATGAACTACGACACCGATCTCGCCATCCACGCGACGCTCGTGATGCCCCAAAGTATCGCCTTCGCACCGTCCGGGGATCTGTACGTGGCGGAAAGCGACTCGCAGCGGATCAACCGCATCCGGGTGATCGGAACCGATGGGAAGATCGCACCGTACGCCGGGGCCGAGTCGAAGTGCAACTGCCTGGAGCGCGGCTGCGATTGCTACGAAGCGGACCACTATCTCGCGATCAGCGCCAAGTTCAACACGATCTCCGCGATCACGGTCACGCCCGACGGGCACGTGCACATCGCCGACCAGGCCAACTATCGCATCCGGTCGGTGATCTCGAGCCTGCCGGAGGCGGGCACGTCGAAGGAGTACGAGATCTACGCCCCGAACGCACAGGAGATCTACGTGTTCAACCGGTTCGGGCAGCACATCGCGACGAAGAACATCATGACGGGCGAGACGGTGTACAGCTTCCTGTACAACGTCAACACGTCGAACGGCAAGCTGAGCACGGTGACGGACGCGGCCGGCAACAAGGTGTTCCTGCTGCGCGACTACACCTCGCAGGTGAACTCGATCGAGAACACCAAGGGCCAGAAGTGTCGCCTCCGGATGACGCGCATGAAGATGCTGCACGAGCTGAACACGCCGGACAACTACAACGTGACGTTCGAGTACCACGGGCCGACGGGGCTGCTGAAGACGAAGCTTGACTCGACCGGCCGCTCGTACGTGTACAACTACGACGAGTTTGGGCGGCTCACGTCCGCCGTCACCCCGACCGGCAAGGTGATCGACCTGACGTTCGACCTGAGCGTGCAGGGTGCGACGGTGAAGGTGACCGAGAACTCGCAGCGCGAGGTGTCGATGCTCATCCAGGGTTCGTCCGTCGTGTCGAAGGTCGGTGAGGCGGCTACCAAAACCACCGTTCTGCTGGATGGCGGTACCACGAGTGTTTCCCCCTGGGGAAATACCGTCTCGGTCGAGTCGGTGCCGTACGTGCTGCTGGCCGAGCTGGATCCACTGCTCGGGGAAAGCTACCCGGTGCCGTCGAAGCAGCGTACCGAAATCAACGGGGATCTCTCGAACCGGTTCGAGTGGCGCTACTTCATCCGCCACGTGCCGATGCGGGGCAAGAACGCACGCACGCTCACGCAGGTCGGGCGGAAGTTGCGCGTGAACGGCGAGAACCTGCTCACGTTCGAGTACGAGAAGGACACGTCGTCGATCACGGTGTCGGTGGACGACAAGACGGAGCTGCTGAACGTGACGTACGATAAGTCGTCGCGCCCGATCGCCTACCGGCCGCAGTCTGGAGAGTACGCCGACGTAGACCTGGAGTACGATCGCTTCGGGCGGCTGACGTCGTGGAAGTGGGGCAACCTGAAGGAGGAGTACACGTTCGATCGGGCCGGGCGTCTGAACGAGATCAAGTACGGTGACGGTAGCTCGATCGTGTACGCGTTCAAGGACATGTTCAGCAGTCTCCCGCTGAAGGTGACAACGCCACGCAGGTCGGACTATCTCCTGCAGTACGATGACGCTGGCGCACTGCAGTCGCTGACAACCCCTCGGGGACACATCCATGCGTTCTCGCTGCAGACATCGCTCGGGTTCTTCAAGTACCAGTACTTCTCCCCGATCAACCGCCATCCGTTCGAGATCCTGTACAACGACGAGGGGCAGATACTGGCCAAGATTCATCCGCACCAGAGTGGCAAGGTGGCGTTCGTGCATGACAACGCGGGCCGACTCGAGACGGTGCTGGCTGGCCTTTCCTCGACTCAGTACACCTACCAGGAGAGCACGAGCCTCGTGAAGCAGGTGGAAGTGCTCGAGCCCGGCTTTGAGTTGCGCCGAGAGTTCAAGTACCACGCAGGTGTCCTGAAGGACGAGAAGCTTAAGTTCGGCTCGAAGAGTGGACTGGCGTCGGCACACTTCAAGTACCAGTACGATGGAAACGCGCGGCTCAGCGGCATCGAGATGGACGTGAACGGGAAGGACCTACCGATTATGCGGTTCAAGTATGGCCCGGCCCAGGGAACGCTGGATGCGGTCAGTGATCTGCGGATCACGCGGAACGCGTTCAACCGCACGGTGGTGCAGGACACCTCGAAGCAGTTCTTCACGATCACCGACTTTGACGAGCATGGACGCGTGAAGAGTGTTCTGATCAACATCAAGTCGTTCGACGTGTACCGGCTGGAGTTGGACTACGATCTGCGTAATCGCATCAAGACGCACAAGGTGATGGTGGGTCGATCGACCTCGCTGGACAAGGTGAACTACAACGCCGATGGGCACGTGATGGAGGTCGTTGGGACGAACAGCTGGAAGTACGTGTACGATGAGAATGGCAACATCATCGGCATTCTCGAGCAGGGCGACAAGACGAACCTCGGGTATGACACAGGGGATCGGGTGGTGCAGGTCGGGGACGTCGAGTTTAACAGCTACGACGCGCGTGGGTACGTGGTGCGACGCGGTGAGCAGAAGTACCGGTACAACAACCGTGGCCAGCTGATTCACGCGATGGAACGTGATCGGTTCCAGACGTGGTACTTCTACGACGATCTTGGCCGACTAGTGGCGTGCCACGACGAGAAGGGTAACGTGACGCAGTACTTCTACGCGAACTTGAATGCCCCGGAACTGATCACGCACATCCACTACCCGAAGGCGGGTCGAACGTCCCGCTTGCTGTACGACGATCGACATATGCTGATCGCGATCGAAACCGGCGAGCAGCGGTACTACGTGGCGACCGACCAGAACGGGTCCCCGATCGCACTGTTCGACGTGGGTGGCACGATCGTGAAGGAGATCCGCCGCACCCCGTTCGGGAAGATCGTGAAGGACACCAACCCGACGCTGTTCGTGCCGATCGACTTCCACGGCGGTCTGCTCGATCCGAACACGCGGCTCGTGTACATGGAGCGGCGCCTGTACGACACCGGCGTTGGCCAGTGGATGACCCCGGCCTGGGAGCAACTGGCGACGGAGATGCGTCACCCGACGGATGTGTTCATCTATCGCTTCCACAACAACGACCCGGTGAACCGGCGCGAACCGGAGGGCAACTACATGAACGACCTGCGCTCGTGGCTCAAGCTGTTCGGGTACGACGTGGCGAAGATGCAGGGCTCGCGGTACACCAAGGACATGATCTACCGGCCGGCGGCGACCATCAAGTCGCCCCAGCTGGCGCCCGACTTCGGCGTCATGTCCGGGCTGCAGTGCATCGTCGAGAAGGTGGACGAGCGGTTCGCCGACTTCGGCTTCATCCCGAAGCCGCTGCTCAAGATGGAGCTGAAGACGCGCAACCTGCTGCCGCGGGTCGCCTACCGGCGCGGGGTGTTCGGCGAGGGTGTGCTGATATCGCGCATCGACGGTCGGGCGCTCGTGAGCGTCGTCGATGGGTCGAACAGCGTCGTCCAGGACGTCGTCTCGTCCGTGTTCAACAACTCGTACTTCCTCGATCTGCACTTCAGCATCCACGACCAGGACGTGTTCTACTTCGTGAAGGATAACATCATGAAGCTGCGCGACGACACGGAGGAGCTGCGCCGGCTCGGTGGCATGTTCAACATCTCGACGCACGAAATCAACGATCACGGAGGGGCGATCAATGGCAAGGAGCTGCGCCTGCACGGACCGGACGCGGTCGTCATCATCAAGTACGGCGTCGAGCCGGAACAGGAGCGTCACCGGATACTGAAGCATGCGCACAAGCGTGCCGTCGAGCGGGCTTGGGAGTTGGAGAAGCAACTCGTGGCCGCCGGGTTCCAGGGTCGCGGCGATTGGACGGAGGAGGAAAAGGAGGAACTGATCTCGCACGGTGACGTCGACGGGTGGATCGGGGTGGACATCCACAGCATCCACAAGTACCCGCAGCTGGCGGACGACCCGGGCAATGTGGCGTTCCAGCGCGACTCCAAGCGTAAGCGCCGAAAGAGTGGAGGCTCTTCGGCCGGAGGTCACAAGGCGAAGCGGGAACACCGACACGAGACGCTCATACCGCCACTCCCGGTGGTCGCCTCGGTGGCACCGTCTGTGCCCACCTCCTCGGTGTCTTCCGCGCCATCGTCCTCGACTGCCGCCGCCGCATCCTCTTCAACGTCTTCTGCGTCATCGGTGGCGGCCTCTCCGTCGACCTCGATCCCAACCGCAGCAGCGTCGTCCTCTTCGGTGGCCTCCGTCACCTCCACCGCACGTCCCAGTGTCGCGACGTGAAGCTCAACCGACCCTTCCGCCGGACTCTAGGCGCCTGGAGGAGGCGCCCGCGAGACGAAGAGAGAGAGATATATATTGTGATATAAATAGGATTTACGTTTCTTCCACCGTATCGTGGTTTCCCGTTGTCCCACGTCTGTACGATGTTTCGTTGAAACCCACCCGGGACGCGCCCGGGAACGAGAGCTCTCTTAAGATCGAATAATCTCTTTCCACCATCGCTAGCCGTCGGTGACACACACACGCACGCCGTGTCGGAACGCCATGACACATCCCTTTCGATCCCCCGGAATCGGTTCACCCACAATCGCAAACGCTCATGCGCTAGTAAATGAACATTATGTCGGAAGAACTGGACTGAGGTTGAAGGTTCGTTGGTTTCCATCGTTCCTTTGTTGTTTTTACCCCTTCTTTAGGACGAAAGGAAAGCTAAATGTCTAGATTAGCAATGGAGATCCTTAACACACACACATACGATCCTTGCAGTTCGTTGGCTTTGAGGAAAAGTTAATGAACACCCGCATTCCCCCCCGACGCTCACTCAACAAGCACACATACACACCCGAACGACACACACGAGGACGAGATAAATGTATAGCAGTAGAAAGAGGAAGTCTCCTAGGTATCAGCTTCGCAATAGGTTAATGAAAATAACAATGTGGAAATAGTAGGTAATTAGTCAATAGTACCCGATGATATAAATGTAAGAATGAAGCGGGTGCGGGTGAGTACGCGTACATCACACCTTAGGAACAGAACAACAATTGCCGATGGCGTTCTTGTCAAATCAGTGCCATTCTATCGTTAGCCAGCGTTTCCTTCGTTTACTTTGTGTTTGCTATACGCGATCGGAAGATCTTCGAGGAACCTTTGTCGAGTTTCGGATGTTGTGATCGCTCGCAGATATTATAAGAACAAGGTTTTAACGAAATCAATGTTGTGTTGGTCTCGAGGGAAAAGGGACAACTACCCTCATTTGGAAGAATGCGTAACAGTCGCGTGCCATAACCGTAGTGGACCTACTTTTAACAACCAGAAATGCATTATCCGTTCAGCATCAAACCGATTAAACAATTGCAATGGACAGGTTCAAGCATGACTCGAGGAGAATTGTGAACGAAGGACTTTAATTTGAGAGGGCGAACTTGTACAGAACTTAGTTTAATTGATCGCGTGGAACAGGATCAGGAAGGCCGAGAATCGTTCCCAGAACCGCAGAAAGTACATGTCTACTAGCTCTTCCTTTTCCAACCTCCGTGTTACATTTGGCGGTG
Organism: Anopheles ziemanni; assembly: GCF_943734765.1. NCBI lineage: Eukaryota > Metazoa > Arthropoda > Insecta > Diptera > Culicidae > Anopheles > Anopheles ziemanni. Next base: position 71,774,050 of record NC_080706.1, on the reverse strand, counting down.
TGTGTGAATGTATGTCCTTTGCCTGATAATTTCCCTTAGGGCAATCCCTTTGTCCCAATAGTTTTTGTGTACTACGAAGCCCACCAAACTGTAGTTGTAAACCAGTCAAGAAAAAAATGCGTTAGAAACCAAACAACACACAAAATAACAAAACAAAAATCACTACCACTCAAATGGTTGATTGGGCAAGGCAGCCCCTTGCCTGTGGGATGTAAAGTAAGGTCTGCACACACGTTTCCGTACATACGTACGTACATACATACATACAAGCACACATACACATGCGTGAGCGTAAGCGCACACTCTCTTACAATGCACCAACCCATCATCAACGTGAACGACAAACAAACAATAACGAAGATGAGCAAAAGAAGAAACAAAAAATGGAAGACGGGAGATACATTTGCCCAAACACTATTTCACCCACTTGTCCTACGCTTCTACAGGGTATTTTTAATGATAAAAGTGAAAAATTAAAATTAAAAACAAGAAGAAAACAGGTAAATCTTGCAAACAATAATAAATCAAAGGCAGAATAATAGAAACAATAGACTCACAGGACGGAGAAAAGTAAAAGAGTAGAAAACAAAGTAATACAAACACGTAAATGATAAAGAAAAACAAACAAACAAACAAACAAACAAACGAAACATTTATAAAAAAAAATATAAACGAGTCAGAAAGAGAGAGTGAACCAGAAATAGACCATTGAACACAAGTAGAGACAGTATATCAAGCGAGCAAGCATTGATCTTTCCTTCAGACACCGCGTGGAGAATGTTTCTTTTGGAGCAATTGGCTCCACTTTGTGAAATGCATATCCGTTTGTAGGGCCGGCTCGATTACTTCGTTCCATTAATGTGTCTGTGTGTGTATGTGTGTTCGTGTTTGCGTGACAGCGATCTTTTCCCTATTTTGCTGTGTTCTGACTGACAATTTAAGATAAAAGGAAAATCTGGAAAGCCCCTTTTTCCAAGCTTTCGTCTCGAGTGAGTGACGCTAGCTGAGCGCACGTGTGTAGGTGTGGGTGTACGTTTTGGGTGGAGAAAGGGAAAACGTACTAAAGAAAAATAATTATTTGTAAAAGAAAAAAGAAATCAACATGAATGTTGCCCCAACTTCGCGAGAAAAGGCATGTTCAGTGTGTAGGTTTTAAATGAAATGTGAGCCAATATAAATAAATAAATGAAACGACAATGGTGGTGTAAAGCTAGCGGCTAGCACGCGATGGTGGAAGATAGTCTTGTAGACAATTTGATGAGTAAGGAAAAACACAGAAGCTTAAACGAAACAAACAAAAGAAAAATCGATGGCAGACAAACTGATCATAATGATAAGAGAATCAAGCAAATAAGCAAACAAGCTAAAAAGTACTATCAAATAGATCGCCGGCAACAAATTAAAGAAAAAAAAGGAAAAGCCGCACCCAACGTATGACGGTTGATGGAGGAAATCTTAAAAGCAATATAAAATTGAAAATGCAGCAAACTGTAGGCATGTGTAGTGTGATGTGAACAAACTAGGTTCGAAGAGAAGCACATTACGATTTTGTATCATACGAGAGTGGCAAGGAGGATGATGCTAAGGGCAGACTCCCACTACCGATCCCCACGTATAACCCCCCCAACGCTGGAAATATCTCGCTCGTAACGAATATCTCAGACAAATGTAGAAACGAGTTGCATGTTTTGTCCCCGCAGTGTAAAGCATAAGCGAATGTGTAGTAAAACCTTCTTCCATCCACCCTGAAACGATGATAAAAGTAAGCAAAAGCCGCCTAGCAAACCGTAAAAGTGGGCGAACAGCACATCCGGTAACGTTTCGTTTTATCGGGGCAAAACCCAATCGATTTCGTGCAATCAAAGTAAATTGGACAAAAAATACCAGAAAATGTTACAGACAAAACAAAAAAAACGATCCTTAGCGTAGCTTAAGAGCAATTGTAGTGTTGAAAAAAAAACGGGGAAAGGGAAAAAGGAAGCTGCTTCACGGGGATAAATGATTTTTATTTGATTCGTTTTCCATTTTCCTCCTGTAGCGATCACCCTTAAGAAAATAACGTCCCCAAAAAAATCGTCTCCCGACTTTCTCCCCTCCCTCCCTGAATTGGTAGTGAAAATCTTTGTGACATAGAAAGTGAACGAACATTAAAAAAAAAAGAAAACATGAACAGAATCTTAGCAAATAAGACTAGTTTTGACGCGATGACGGTGCCCTGCATGCATGTAAAACTTTGTAAATAGATTGTTTAAGCATAACTTTGAAGGGTAAATGGAAGAAAGGACGAAAATATGTGGAAGTAAAAGCTAAGAATGGAAGTAAGATGTGTAGGAAAAAACAAACAAGTCGAGTGAAACAATGCAAAACAAAGAAAGCAAGTGGAGCACGAAAACGAAAACGTCCCGGATCGAAACAAAACGAAAATAGAGCAAACATTACAAACACATATTAAACGACAGAACATCCAACGCGATCTCCAGCGACCGTTCCGTTTTGCACATGTCGCAAGCAGAGACAAATTCAGAAGTGGAGAATGCATTTTTTAACCAAAAACGAAATGTAAAACACAAAAGTGTTGGAAAATCATGCTCGACGTATATAATGACGAAGCATTGTGGAAAGGAATATTTTATGCCTGGTCTCCCATTAAAGGAGAAAGATCGAAGAGTTGCCGTTTTCGCGTGTTTTTCTTTGTTTCATTTGAGGATTTATTAAGCGAACGCCATAAAACGGTCGCAGAAGGAAGGACTTTATTTTTGTTTGTAAATAAACCAAAAACTAAAGATAACACACACGCAAACACACACAATATCCAGTACTTTCGCTCCTATCGGAAGCTAACTATAGCAGCAAGTGAAGGAGCTAACGTGTAGTAGAGGTAAAAAAGAAAAAAAAACAATCTAACTGTGAAATGTAACGTTAAAGGGAAATGTTGTGCGGTATGTCACAACATCCATTTCCCTTTTGCCACACGCCATGCACACACAAAAAAAAAGGTACACATAGTCAAAGGGAAGACAAATGGAAAAAAAAAACTTTATCAAAGACAGAAGAACGCGAGAGAGAGGAGAAATCTCATAAAATCAAATCATGACAGTGGAATGAAAATGAAAAAGGACATACCTTTTGAGGAGAAGAAAAACAAAATGAAAAGAAACTCGAGTAGAACTAAAAACAAGGAAGGAAGTAGCCGTAGAAACGTAAGCGTAGTGCCAGATGGATCGATGAATCGCGTAACAAACATGCGGCAAGCGGCAGATTCTAGTGCTCGCAGCTCGCGATCATTTTGCGCGAACGCGTGCGCTCGTGTGTGTGTGTATGTGTATGTAGAGACATTTTTGTTTTTTCGTTCTCCAACTCCCACCCCCGTGGGGAAGGAGGTGTAAGCGATTAAGAAATTAGGATTTGGAAGAAATTGATAGCAAGTGGCACGCCGAACCGGGCTCGAGCTGGTCGTGAAATTGTATAAATTTTACCTAAGTATAGTAGCGCGCGCGAAACGAATGAAAGGATGAGCGTAAACGTAGGATGCATGGAGTGCAGCAAACGCATTCAGCAAAAGGTTGATAAACTGAAAATAAAGCAAAAGAAGAAGAAGAAGAAGTAAAAGAAGAAGGAAAAGAAAACGATGAAGATGGAAATAGGTGAAAGAAAAACAAAAAAAAACACAAGACAAACGTAATAATAACATCAACTGAACAGGAGTGAAACAGAATACTGATGAAAAAGCAACAATATTATTACGATTATTCATTATTATTATTATTCATAAAACTAATGACAAAAATAAATATAAAAATAATAAAAATTAAATGGTTTTCTGCATTTTTGTGGGTTTTAAAAATGAAAGAAACTGGTTGTAAATTGTGGGGAGAATGCGACAAGAAGAAGGATGGGATAATTGAAACTTAATGACGTTTGTTACGTTTTGTAATTACAATATTCTTTCCACAATATTAGAATATATATTACCCGCAAAAACAGGATAGTAAAAAATATAGAAAGAAATATTGAAAGAAATAAATGGTTCTAGAACATCCTATAAACATTTTAAATAAAATTCCAAAAAAATCGCTAAATCGCATCCGATTCCAACACGTTTTCCGGCTTCTCAGCTACCAGGGTACCACGGTACCCGGGTAAAGGAGGTACCGCGCATTCCACCGAGAAAAGGGGAACGAAATCGAAGCAAACGGAATCAAATTTCTGCCTCTGATATCAGGCTATCAGCACCGATAAGGAGGCTACCCGGTTTTTGCTCGCGTCGATGTCGAGGAGCGCTCCGAAATCGAGGCAATTTGTTCAAATTTTGCTACCAAGCGATGGTTTTGCTACCAGGCGATCAGGATCCGCAGGAGGCTACGCTAGCGACGGCCCAGATTGCGAAGGAAGAAAAGAGAAGACGCACCGGTGCAGAATGAGAATGGTGACATTTCTTTCTATCGTTAGCAACCGCACAGGGGGGTACGATCAAGGCACACTGGGTATCGTAGAGACGGCTTTTTGGGACAAAAATGTATAAAATTAAATCTCATTTTAAATAGACTAAAAACATTAATCATTTTCTAGATAAAGTGCATCAGAATGTTTTCAACCTAAGCTACATACCAGAGTCCATTAGTAGTTGAAATGTTGTGAAAATACTATAGAATATTTATCAAAGCAATGCATTGATATTTCGGAAGAAGTTAGTTACTATATACACATTCCTAGCAGAGTAGAGAACGAACTAGTGTACATATTTTGAAGTGTCTTTTAAAATAAATAAAATTAAAAGAAACATGAATTATGTACGGGATGTTATTTGTTAACAGGACATTTAAATTTGAAATAAAAAAAACCAAAACGTTGATTTAAAGATATAATTTTTGGGACATACGGAATACTGCAGTTTTGAACATTTTGTCCATAAGCAACAACAATTATTTTATAAATTAACTATTTCACTTTTAACTTTATCAACGCCTAATGTGAATGGAAAGATGGTCATTCGTGCTCTTTCTGTTGGCTACCTTTTTGGAGGTCTTCTAATCTACAAACTTCCCACTCTGGAACGCGAAAACGTGTGCGAGTTTTCTGTTTTCGATACCAGGGCAGCAGGATCATGAAGGAGGACACATTGCGAGTTCAGCTCGGCCAGGCGAAAGGGAGATAACGCAAGATTCTGCGAATGGAAACCATTCTCTTCCCATTCTAACGTTAGATACCATGCGGATGTGCACGATCACGGCGGAATCTGGAAGGATTGAAAGTGTTAAATTTTGTATTCGCTACTTGAGAATAACATCATGTGTTTATTCACAATCAAAGTGTTTGAAACAGTTTTCCACAAGAACTTAAATGGCGATGCGTTTATAATCTACTCACATAGAAGCAGACTTTACATCAAAGACTATGTGCACTTTTTCGAAGAAACATAAAAATGCAAGAAAGTGTCTATAGTTAGAATTAGCTTTATTGAAGGTAAAATGTATTTTTTAAACTCCTGCAGTTCATGGTTACATTCCCATGTTGGGCGGCGCCGGAACCGGCACAACACCCATCGGAGGAGGTGGAACGGGGTTGAACATTGGACGTCCGGGGTGCGGCAGGCGGTGCATGTTCGGTGGTGGTGGTGGAATAATCTTTGGCTCGAGCTTGAACGAGCACTGCAGGAAGAATTGCTTCGTGTTTTTGTTCCAGTGCGTCCAGAATTTGCTTTCCGTCTTTTCCACCTCCCTCGATGGTACCTTAAACGCGATCGTTTCGTACGGTTCGGCCGCAAACAGCAGGTACTGCCACTTGCGGTCCGGCGGTTCGATCTTTTGCTCGTACGCCGACATGAACCGGTGCCGCGGGACGATACCGTCGGTGATCTCCGGGTAGTCGATCTGGAACAGCAGCGACTGTTGTCCGTTTTCCGGATCGCGCTGCTTCGTCACCCGGTAACCGGGACGTCCGATTTTGACGAACTTCTTCGGCTCAATGCGCGGCTTCTCCGGCATTATCACCCACGGTGCTTCCTTGGCTTCCTTCGCCGCACGGCGTGCCAGGTTGGCCTGGTGCTTCTTGCCCTGCGTGTGCGACAGGTAGCTTCCCTCATTGTTGTGCAGCGTCAGACACAGTTTGCACTCGTACGAACCGAGATGGTTCTTCATGAAGTACGGATCCTTGTTCAGATCGATCGTTTCCAGTGCCAGCTGCCGCAGGCGCTCCCGCCGGTCCCGGTTGCTTTCGGACCAGGACGCGACGCCTCCGCCGCCGGTTTTGCCCCCGGCACGGTTTTGGAAATCCATCGTGCTGGAAGAGTTGCCAAAGGTGAATATTACAACAGAACCGCAAAACGATCAAAGGAGAATTATTACAAACCTTTAATTTATATGAGAAACTTAGTTAAAACAATTTGTGTTATGTTTTTCGCAGGGAAGAAAAGATGTCTGACGAAAATCGTGTAGAATTGTAAACAATCTGAGATTTTCGAAATGTCAAATGTGTTTGCGAATTTGACCAAGGAATATGTAACGATGAAACAGGTAGTGCAATATTGTTGTTCGAAAATGCAGATATTCATTTGAATTGAATTTAGACACGATGAAAGTTTGAATAAATAAATAGTTAAATACCCAACTACCCATTTGAATGCTATAAACTCGAGTTGAGCGGGTTATAGCCGGCTATCTGCAAATAATAGCCGGCAGCGACAACTCCCCGCGATAGCAGCGTCTTCGCGGGCTATTTCAGTGGTGAGCGCGCGAGAACCCCAGGGCCTTGAGTTACTTTTCCCCGCGGTGTATTTGTTTCTTTCACTCCGACGCTTGGCTGTGACGTCACAGCCCGTGCGCCGAATAAACACGCTGAACGAAAATAATTTCCTTTTACTCTATTTATTTACCGATTTTTTGGTTGCTTACAGTTTAATTACGCGATCTTCGGCATCCTGTAATAAATAAAGAAAACAATTACTTATCTGTGAAAATCGTCTTTGAGTTGATATTCTTGGTTAACGATAGCAGAGTTGTTATTTATTATTTACGATATCAACTGAACACAGTTGATGCCTATGTTATCGGATGTTCACGATTTGTTCATTAATCTTTTCATACGATAACAATATTTTAATATTATTCTACAAAATTTCACGGAATGAATAATACTGTTGGGGCGTTATATGAAAGCAAATGTTAGCAAATTTTTGTTTTTAAATTTGTGAAGCCAAGCTTACGGGTACGATCCTTACTACTGTGACAGTAAATATAAAAATTAGCTTACCATCTGATCTGCCTGTTTATCCGCTATGATGATGTTGAGGGTCACGATATTGGTGCTGTTGAAAGTTGCAGACGTCAGGTTATGCCCAACTTTTCAAACGCGTATCGAAGAAAAAATTATCTAGAATGTTTCCAAAATGTTAGTAACCAAGTAAAGTCCTACACAATTTAATTTGTCTTATAACATTCACCTTACCTGAATGGTTCACGGCAGTATTCGAATTTATGCGAATGAAATCCTCTCGAATCAATTATTTAAATCTGGATAAAAGATCAAGGAGATAAGAGATCACAAACATTTAACATTTGGACATGTGTAGCATAATGAATATTATTGTCGAAATGTATTAAAACTTACCAACATGTAACTCCATTCTGGGATGTCTCGCAAGCTTCGATTACCATCGAAACTGAACCCAAACACAGATATATAAAATGTGCTTGGAAAAAAAACTAATTTCAATAGAAAGCGTTAAGTTTTCTACTTCACATCATTGTTGGTCTTCACTAGCATATTTCCTGTCCTCGCAAACATCATGTTTAAATGTTCGTACCACTGAAAGTAAAGAATAATATTTCAACAGATATCAATGCACTCTTTCGAATTTACGAGTTTAATGAAGTATAATTACCTGACTTCTGCCGATGATTAGTCTAGCGATATCAATGCTCCATGCGTGATCTCCTGTTTTCTTTCGCACATTTTAATAATGAAGTGTGTATTCAATAAACACATTCGCACATCCACTAACTAACACAACTTATAAGGTTTTTATAACCTCATCGTAGTTTGGTGACACTGGAGGCAGCAGGAAATCTACAAAAATACAACAAAAGTTTCGAAAAGCATTATTTCGGTTCAATAATTTTCACAACAAGCCTCACCTGATAGATGATCCTTTGTAACAGTTGATGCAATACGTCTATTCCGGAAGATTTTCTCTTGGTTATTTCCGATGTCTTTTGTGCAAGTGCTGGATATCACAAATGGAAACGTAGCCACAGCGCTTACACTAGATTTTCACCGGCTGTGTAGCTGTAAACACAGAACACAATCAGAGCAAAGCAATATTTAGGGATCAATGTCGGATGAAGAAAACTTTATATTCGCTATTCTGAAAGAATAGAACATCATATTAAAATGATATACTATTTCGGTCGAAATTTGAAACAGTCCCATTGCTTCAGCTTACCTGATTGTTTGCATTTCTTTGCTGTCCATCTTGCTAAACAATAGATGGGTACGTCTTTCGAGTTTGATGATCCAGAATGATCGCAGTGAATGCTGTGTGATCCGTGGTCCCAGTGCGTAATCAGAACGAAAACACAAAACGCAATTCACTTGCACGAAGCTGCAGGAATACAACAAAATAATAGCGAATGATTTTTTCCCAATGATACACAATTCACAGCTTACTTGATTGTTTACGATGTTCCTCTTTTGATAACCAAAGCGGTGGATGCGTTCATCGATCTCAAAATAAAACAAAAGGGGTTTTGGATTCATCGCAACCCTGAAGTTTTTCCGCGTTTGCCGTAGTCATGCTATTGAAAAATAACAACACACTGAAAACCCAAATCACGATGCTGCAAGAACATAAATGAATATTTAAAACAATAAACTAATTTGGATTAAACACTTTCACTTTCACTGCACAACTTACCTCTTTGTTTACATTTGCCTGCCAAGGATCCACGTCTCGATCAGCTTGTCCGGAACTTATCATCCGGCGGTAAAAACTTCGGGCATTTTCGGGTCCGCAACGTATGTCGAACGGTTGATTGTTGTTTGATAGTGCAAAATGTTACTCTGTAACAGCTAAAATGTAAAAATAACATGTAATTATCAGCAAAAAACTTTAGCGAACTTACCGTGCTGCTTTGTTTACTTCGATGTGTCAAAATCACTCTGCGTGTGCGATGCGCCGTGCGAAGGGGAAAAAACATCCAAACGCACATCGTCGCGCGCGTTCTATCGCACAAAAAGGACGCTCCTTTGCTATCGCGGCATCTGCGGCGGGCTATTTTCGAGAGCGGGATCGAAAAATTTGGCTAAGTCCGCGAGCGACGTGTCTCCGCCGCTATCGCGTCATCTGCGGACGGCAATCGTCAAGAGTGGCATCGCAAAAATCGGCTAAGTCCGCGAGAGCTGGTTTTTTTTGTATGGAGTTTTCTCCGGCCTGCTCAATTTTCAAATGCCACCCAATTCCAGGCTGGTTGGGTATTTTTACAGATCATTTTGATGAATTTTGCTTGTTCCAAAATGGTGATTTGTCGTAAAATTATATTTTCGAATACGAAATTAATTTCGATTTCGATTTTTTCGAACAAAAGCGATCTGTCAGGTTCAGCGCAGGTTGCACCTTTCATCGTTTGACAGCTGGTGAAACAGTTCTGCGACAGTCGATCGAGTAGTGAGGTGCGTTTCACGTTCGTGTGCGCGATCGTTGGCAAAAATCATCACAAAAAATGCTGTTTTTCATCACCGGCCACTTGCGGTCCGTGTAGCACATCAGCGTACAGCAACCAAGCGCAAGGTACGAGCCATCAGCCCACCGGATTGTGTGCTTTTTCTGCCCCGACATTGGGATGTCGGGCGGTAGGTTAGCAAAGCAAAGCAAGCCGCACGAAAACGTCTCCCGCGGGGTGTGGGATGTTGTGTGCAGTGGAAGTGCACGTGCGAGTATGAAAAAGAAGCGTAGCTCCACACCCAGATCCACGCTCCAGTGGTCCAAATGGTTGAGCTGTGGCAAAGTGCAATAATTACTTCGCTTTTTTCGTGCGTGTGTGTCGGGTGCGGTGTAGGTGGTGTGCAAACGAACCGATGAAACACATGGACCATTTGTTGTGCTAGAAAAAAGTGTCGTTTTTTCTGCTTTCGCTTCGGTTAAAGCACTCCATTCATCAGCTAGCAGCTCCGCGTTAAGGACCTTCATTCATCAAATCGTGTTCCGCCAGCCAGCGCCTTCTTTGACCGGACAGATCACCGCTACCGCAGAGTGACGTACTCCTCCCCACCGTGTGGTGAGAGGAAGAAGGCCAGCGAATGTATGATTCCATCACGCTCCAGCCTTCCAGTGTGTCATATTCCGTCTGGTAATTCATATCATTTGTGTGCCAAGAAGAAGATGTGCGCGGCGCGTTGGCGTTTGGGCGGAAGACCCCGGGCAAGCAGGAAGCGCTGTGCGCACGGAACGGCAAGAATAAAACGGAACAACAAAAGATCGCTTGCGTGTTACGTCTTCGTTCTCCCGGACCTGCTCGTGCTGTCCCCGATCGCACCGACAGATTGTTATGATGATTAGCGATCCCGTGAGTGAAGATGCAAACAGCCACAGCGAACGGAGGGACGAATGCGATACGTTCAATCAACAGCCGTCACATTAATCGACGTGTTTGGATTTGTGATTGTCCGTCGCCTTGAGAGATGCTGCAGCAGCAAGAGGAGAGGGGACAAAAAGAACGTCGTCACGGACGGAACGGAATGCAGTGGCGAATGCATCAACCTATCAAGGATTTGTTTACCTTCCGCAACATAGCAGGCGTTGGCAGTGGGAAATGAAAAAAAAAGAACGTAATGCGCAAACACACACTTGTTGCCGTCAATCTTCCCGTTGTGCAGGGAATGAGTGCCGAAAATTGAGCTGATTATCAAAATTATCATATCACCGGGCCGTTCCGACGGACGTGTGAGGAGGGGGAAAACAACCACACAGAAACGGAACATTGGAAATCCCTTCTTTTTTTTTCCTTCCGTTTCTTGTCCCTCCGTTCGAATGTGGTTTCATGCTTCAATGGAAGCCGCAGTTTGGTGATAAGAATGTGAAGCAAGAAGTTAGATAAACTCAAGCAAGTGGACTAGACAGCGCAAAGGAAGTGAAACCGAGGGGTTTGAGATTACGAGCGTTCCATGAAAAAGCACGGTTAGGATATCGTTTTTTAAGCTTGTCTTTTTTATTATTTTCTTTTTCCAACAGGACATCCTAAGGCACTGAACTGAACAAAAAACACAATACACATACACGAACAAACGCCAAACGATGGCCACGAATCCGAACGAGCTAGAGCTGGAGAAGAAGTACCTGGCCGACATCGAGCGCGCCATGGCCTTGAGCATGGAGACGCTCGAGCTGGAAAAGATACGGGCCAAGCAGCGCCAAATGACACCGGAACTGGCCCGCGATCCGAAGGCGGTCTCGCAGACGCTGGATGAGTACCGGGCGTACCTGCAGCGCCGTGTCGCTTGTGGTACCGGAAAAGTTCTCCCACCAAGTGGGGCATCCTCGCTGCTAGCCCCTCCGACGGATCCCACGGCCGGTCCATCCTCGTCCGGTCCGGTGCGACGGCATAGCGATTGTCGTAATCCGGCCACCTTGCAACCGGGAACGGGCAACAACAATGGGACGGCCGAGGCGGATCTAATATCGTTCAATGCAGTCCCGAAGCCACCCGATCCGAAGGAGGAAGCGCGAAACAATTTAAAGGAATTGGTCGATCAGATACACCGGTAAGGGCGCGCCGGAATGGAGTTCCAGATAGAAACAGGGTTACTAATGTTTCTTCTTTCCATTGTTTTTTTTAGTAACACGGCACCGACATATGAACAGGGATTTAAAACGCAACGTAGTTTAAGTATGACCGCCGCCACGTACGGGTTTCATCCGGCGGCATATCTTTCTGTGGCGGCAACGCAACAACCACCGCAGCAGGTGGTGGCCGCGCCGCACCTCCAGGGTCCGTACAGTGCCGCCTCGATGCAGCTGGTCCCGTACACCAATCAGAAACCGAAACCACTCACACCGGAAGAGCTTCAGCGACTGTACAACAGCCCTCCGATCTACGCCGTGGCTGCGGCAAGTGGAGGTCCACCACCCGTCTACGGGAGTACCATAACTCCCCCCGTTTACGGTGTGGTACCATCGGCTTACGGTGTCGCCCACTACCCCAACGCCACCACCTCGACGCCTTACCCAGCATCATCAAATATCCAGCAAACGGCCGCACCACCACAAGCATCACAACCATTATCATCACTACCTCAACCGTACGCGGCATCGGTTGCTCCAACCCTTTACCCCGCCCTGCCCACCCCGGCAAACCCCCCGTTGCCCGTTGCCAACCCCGAGACGGCCGTCGTGCCCGTACCGAAGCTTGGCGCAACCGGGAGATCCTATTCCCAGCCGCATAGCGTCATCATCGCCAGCAACAGACAACCGTCGCCGGCCCGTGCCCCGGACAGCGGAAGTGCCAGCGGCAGCAGTGTCGTCCTGCGCCCGAAAAGTGATCCCTCGGGGCAGGGCAAACGGAACGGGGGCGCGAACGGCACCGATCTGATCGATCTCGGGTTCGAGGACAACTCTCGCGTCTCGGTTCTGGAGGCGTTCGATCCGCTGCTCTGTGGCAACCGTTCGTCCAGCAGCAGTGGCGAAGACGACAAAGGTAAACCTTCCGCATCCGCACACTCACACCAGCACTGATTTGGGTGATGACGCGCGGGCGAGCAAACCATAACACGGGGTCATGGAGGGAGAAACAAGTATGGGTGCTGTTAACAGTTAACGGGAACAGTTGTCATAAAACTGGTAGGACAAAGACGATTGGGCGTCGTTTACAGCTTTGCAATCGATCTACGCTTTCGTCGTTGGGTCGTAAATATGGACCAGTTTAAAAATAAGGACATTTTATCAATTCAATATTATTTTAAACAGGATAAGCATGAAAAAGTATTTGATCAGAAAATTACAACAAGTATTTGAACAGTAGACAAATGATTTTCTATGGTCCATTTTTCCTCTTCTATCCATTCAATCAAAAATAATTCTTTCGGAATCGATATGATTAGATGGAAGGTTAATTTATTTTTTAAACTCTTTGATTTAAGTTCAAAACCCGGTAAAAATTATGTTCTCCATAGTAAAATATGTAGCTGTAAATTGTGCTAAAAATTCTTGAAAAACAATTTGTGGACCGGCTGTTTTAAAATATTGTACGTGCCACAAATCCACACTTCTGCTTGTTGTCCCGCTGGTTCATATTACCCCCAAAAGAGGTCACATAATTTTTGGTAAAATTTTTACTGTTGATAAATGCACCTTAATGTTTTAATACTCTTAAAGTCAGGTTTTTTTTTCAAACGAAATTATCACTATCTTGTTTAATTTCGTAAATTTGTTGTTTCCTAAGGAAACATGTTTGTACCCCGTCGCACGTTAAACCTTACATAAGCGCCCGAAGCTGGAAACGTTATCTACGTTGCCACTGTAAACAGTTTTTTTTTTGACCGGTTGTAATTGTGGAGTAAAAGTCACGTCAGCAACGTCGTGTGACGTATTGGCACAAAAACGCTTTTCTGACATACTTTCCCTCTATGAACACAGTACAATATATGAACCGTTGTGGCCGTACGACGAGGTCCGTCTTTACTATACGCTTGAAACAAATTATAACTGAGATGACGCTAGAAACGTCTTAGCGTGGTCGCCCCCGCAGTTTAGCGACGCGAGAGATTATCGCGCTGGTCCAGCCGTTTAGCGAATCCGCACGCGGGGTTCCGCTCGAACGACCAATTCCCAAAGCGCTTGCTTCCTGGTGCAGTCTTGCCGATAAGGCAAACGACGCGGGACGTCTTTCGAGTGGGAGACCCACGCTACGGGAAGACACTAAAGCGCCATTATTTCCGTAGACGACCGACGCGCATAAAAAGTAATTGTGAAATGAATTTCACTTAGCTTACGAGGGAGAGACTTTCTTTTCCTTGCTATCGTTCTCTATATAAGTTTAGTGCCGTTTTTATTTTACCTATTCTTAGACAACTTCTATCTTTACGCTACTTCTATTTCTAACGCTAAGAGCTAATTAGTACAAAAGATAACAAACTGAGCGGTTTTTTTTCACTTTCGAGCACTAAAATCTATTCTTATCTTTAATGGCCCGTAACAAGAAATTCGTCTCAGCAATAACTGCGGCCCCGTAGAATACCTCCTTAATCCTCCCCCGTGAGGGGTTTTTATCTCTGTTCGATCTTATCGGTACGACGCGACTACCATACACCCTGCAGCTATCGTCTCGAAGGCGGGCCTACGACAACGTCGTCAGCAGTAGCCAAAGCCGTTAGTGTCCGGCAGCAAGTGTTTCTGCTTCAAGCTCCGTCCTTCTACTCGCCTTTTTGCCTCCAAACACAAAACCACAACAGGCCACAACAAACAAGCGCCACACACACACAGTGTTGGCCGGTGCCTTTTTCTTTGCCTCCAAAAATAAGAGTCAGTGCCTTTTGAGTCTAAAACTGTTTCATAGGGAGATTGGTTTAAAAAGAACGGTTAAGAAAAAAAAACACTTCTCACTACGTGGTTCGATCAAGTGGAATTTAAAGTTGATAACGGAGTTTACGGAGTTTAGTGTTCTAAATGGTGGTGCTGATATAGGAAAACCAAACACTATCAATTTAAAACAATCAGTTTAAATTTAAATCAACTTCCATCAAAGCATTAGACGAATGTGCAAAACAAACAAAAGAAACGAGAAGAGAAAGAGAAAGAACAATCAACGCTCAATAAAGTTTAGTAATGTTATGTAATCAAAAGTGGCCATATCTTTTATTGTAAAACCTTAAACAACCAAACACAACAATCAATGTACAGTTCGTAGAGACGTTTCTCGGTTGTTGTTGTGGTTGATGTTGCGGTGGTTATTGTTGCTACAGGCAAGTCGGTCCGGTTCCGAACCATGTTCAAAGTAATACGTGTGCGCAAATCTTTTAGAGCGGCCAAGAGCAGAAAGCATTCGAAAGGTTTGAGCTTACTGAATGTACCCACACCACCTTGATCACCCTTGAATTGGAGAAAAGTTAATGTTCCAAAATTCATGCTCACTTTATTATGAATATTGTTACTAACTTTCCACACGTCCCTTACCGTTCTCTCTCTCTCTTTATTCCTTCTCTGTGTTTCCCCACAGATGACACCTCGTCGACGTACTACGAGGATTACGATCCGTTCGATTACATCTACACCGGTGGCACGCAGTATTCCGATCCGGTGTACGATGCGGTCGTCAACCGCTCGCTGTCGGACAAAACGGCCACACCGCTTTCGCCACCTGCTTCCCTGCTGTACGGTGCGATCGGTTCCCTGCCACCCGGCACCCCCGGCAGCGGTTCCGTCGCCTACGGATGGGTGCCTCCGCTGCCACACGATGCCGAGGAATGTCCAAAGGCAGCGAGCGGCGTCGGAGAGCACGGGGAACCGCCGCCACTACCGCCACGAAACACCGCCGGCAGCTTCTACCATCCGATGCTGGCCGGTTCCGTCGTGCCGAGCGAACCGCCAACGTACGAGGTGATGCAACGCAAAGCGACTGGCGGCTCCGAGCGGCGCACCACGCCGTACAAGCTGTACGAGAACGTCGTGGTGCGGAAGAGCTACGATAAGGAGCTGATTTCGTTCTACAACATGGTGAAGCAGCTGCGAGGTACGTGGTGGAACGTCGGACGAACGACGCAGGCACTAATCTTTTAACACTAGCCGACCTAGCAGGGGACCTTTTAACCTTTTGATCGTTTTTTGGGGGATTAGGTAGCTTTGTGTACATTTTTGTAGGCTTTGTTAGAACATTTGTTTTTATGCACTGCAACAATCTCTAACCTTTTTTATTGAACTTGTTAAAATGAATGTATAAGTGGGTTCGAAAACCTTTTTTTATTGTAATGCAGTGTTAGCATTAGCGTTTTGTTTTCCTTCCAAAAATAGTCGATACCAAGGGTCGTCATACATTTTCTAAAAAGGGCCAGATGATGATAAACAACCCGAAAGCGCAGGCCGGACACGTTAAACGATCATATAATTAATACGAATGAATGAATGAATGAATTAATGACGATGAATTAATATTTAATGAGATGAATTAATGATTATAATAATGACATTTTCAAAATAATATTAAACCCTGTTGAATGGAGTATCAACTTTCTACATAGTAAAGTTACATAAAAAAGTGATGCAAGATAAAAAATTTCAAATTTTATCGTTCAACTTTTTGATTTCTGTTGATTAATTTCCTTAATTTTAGTTGAAATCAATCCTCTATTAAAATTATTTTACAATATCTTGGTTTCAATGCCGTACTCTCAGCAATAAACAAATAAATCAACTTACACGAAATTCACAAAACTAGGAAATTTAGAATGCTCAATAATGCAAATACAATAGAAAAAGTCTTATCAAAAGTATAAGAGGAAGTTGGACTGATATTGAAAACCTCGTTCCACAATTACAAGCTTCAGCTTTAGGATAAGAAAACAAACGTTACATCATAAACAAATTCGATAAAAATTAAGATGGGTTTTTCGTATGTAAATAGTACTCAAATGTTCTTACGGGTCGGATAAATCACCTGGCGGGCCTGACTTTGCCGACCCCTGGTCTATGCTAATGAGGCTCGAATGGCTTGCAAAAACAAATTCAACGACCTCGTCCAAAACTTAAAGAAAAAGAATCAACACTTTGTTGGAACTAAAGCAGAGATTTTGCAAACTAGAAATTAACTGAATAATCGATCAATTGCGATAAAAGTGACAAGAACTAAGATGATAAATGTCTTGTTGTCAAATAATATTATCTTATTGTTCTTCTCCCTAGGTCAATATCGCTACGATCACCTCGGTACGAACGTGGGCCACATAGTGGCGGCAGAATTCGAACATCGCTACGCGGAAGGCACGAGCATCAAGCTGCTGGTGCATCCCGCATTAGACTGCTTTAGCGGACAGGACCACCCGAAGGGCCAGCTGGAAGGCTACGGACCACCGATACCATTTACCTGTGATAGTGAGTATCGTTGATTAGAATCCGGGTTTTCCAAAGAACTTGAACTAATACATTCTTTGCTTGTTTGCTGTTGCGCAGTTACGACAACGGTGGAACATGTGATCGCCCAGGTGTACTGTTCGCTCGAGGGCCAGATACTACACGCGGTGAGCGATTACGTGCTGAAGGCGATCGGTATACAGGAGATTCTGTGCGGCCGAACGCGCCTCAATCAGCTGCAGTGCGTGCACGACAGCGTGAAGCTGGAGCACGACGTCCAGCTCGGTTTCATCCCGAAGACGGCGCGCATCATGAGAGCGATCGCGCGCACCGCCCAGGACGACGCGCAGGACGCGGAGATGCGGCTGGAGCATCTCGTACCGAAGGAGACGTCGTACTCGATCTGCTACGACGATCTGATGATCCTGCTCGAAACGCTCGAGGCGGAGATCGAGAAGCTGCAGTCGCTCGCCGACGACGGTCCGTCCGGCCGCTCGATACTCACCTGTTCCGGCGTGATACAGGCGGTGAAGGCGATCTGCAACCTGCTCGGACCGCTCGATACGCTGGAGATAGCAAAGTCGATCGACGATCTGAGGGCGTGCTGCGATCACGGGCAGACGGTGTACAGCTACGGGGACTCCGGGGACGGGCACGCGTATGGGAACGGCAACCTGGCCATCGTGTCGGAGAGTGGCGACTACGCGGAGGTGAAGCTGCGGCCGCGCACCATCCCGCAGCAGATCCGCTACCGGTGCAACGAGGTGCGGAACGCGATCCAGGGTCTGCTGGAGATCTACGCGCAGGCATTCCGCGTCAACTTCACGGTCAACGTGCCCGAGTACAACGCGAACCCGATCTCGATCTCCGGCATCTCGCAGTCGGTGATGGTGAACGTGTCGTGTCTGCATCGGCCACCGGTTCACTGGCGGCACGACGAGTACAATCTGGGCGTGCAGATCTATCATGGCGCGCGGTACATCAGCGAACCGTATGTGGTGCAGTGTTCGAACGAACTGTCCGGTATCTACCCCCGGTTGACATTTAACTCGTGGATCATGTTCCGCAACCCGGTGTGTACGTTACCGCGCGAGGCTCGGCTTGTGTTGGTGCTGTACGGTTGTGTTCGTGAACCGGTCGATGGCGGAAGTGATGCCGAGGGACGATCAACCACTGGCGGTGGAGGAGGAGGAGGAGGTGGAGGATCAACAGGTGGTGGAGGGGGAGGATCGGGAACAACAAATGCAGACCACCATACCACGGGGGATGGTGCCGGGCGGATGGCAAAGATCGAACTCGGCTGGTGTTCGCTGCAATTCTTCGATTTCGAACGCAAAATGATCCAAGGCTCGTACCTGCTACCGATGTGGCCCCCGACGACGGACAAGTTTTTCGGTCCCGCTCCCTCCAAGGGTACGTACCCGATCGGTGGAAGCTTCCCGATCCTCGGCATCGAGATCCCGAGCTACGGTGGTGCGGTCGTGTTCCCGGAACCGATCCGCAACCTACCGCCGGTGGTGCAGCTGGACTTTCACAGTCTCGATCGGAACCTGCAGCAGGAGCTGATCGATACGGCCGAGCAGGGCTACTCGCCGGACAAGCTGGAGAAGCGTGAGGTGCTGTGGGAGAAGCGTCACTACCTGCATCGGTTTCCGCACGCTCTTCCGAAGATTTTGCATGCCGCGCACAGCTGGGACTACGCGTGCTTGGCGGATCTGCACGCGCTGATCAAGTCGTGGACGGCTCTCACTCCGGTGCAGGCGCTCGAGCTGCTGTTGCCTCGCTATCCCGACTTGGAAGTGCGCCGACAGGCGGTCGAGTGGATCGCGGCGATGGCAAACGACGAGTTCATCGACTACCTGCCTCAGCTGCTGCAGGCCCTCAAGCACGACACGTACGAGGGATCCCCGCTGGCGATGCTTCTCCTCAGGAAGGCGCTCGAATCGCCTCGCATCGCGCATCACCTCTACTGGCTGCTGCTGCACAGCTTACCGGGCGAAGCGCCCCAGAACATGATCGACACGCAGGAGACCGCCTGCGACGAGGTGCTGATGAACCAGGCGCGCTACCACCGGCGCAACCAGCTGATGCTCCGCGCGCTGCTGGCGATCTGCGGCGAGAAGCTAACCGGTCGGTTTCTCTCGCAGAACATGATGTGCAAGCGGTTGGGCGAGGTGGCGCAGAGCGTCAAGATGGCGAAGGACTCGCACCGCCTGCAGGTGCTCAAGCAGGGCCTCGAGTCGGTCAATCAGATGCTGATCGATGCACCGACCGTATTGCCGCTCGAACCCGCCGCCGAAGTGACCGGGGTGATCGTGCGCAACTGCAACTTCTTCAACTCGAACACGCTCCCACTGAAGATTGTGTTCGCTGGCCCGGACAGGGTGAGCGTGCCGGCCATCTTCAAGGCTGGGGACGACCTGCAGCAGGACGCACTCACCATACAGATGGTGCGCATCATGGACAAGCTGTGGTTGCGCGAGGGGCTCGACCTCAAGATGGTCACGTTCAACTGCGTGCCGACGGCGTATAAGCGGGGCATGATCGAGCTCGTGTCCGACTCGGAGACGCTGCGCAAGATCCAGGTCGAGTGGGGCGTGACGGGTTCGTTCAAGGACAAGTCGATCGCGGAATGGTTGGCCAAGCAGAACCCGTCCCAGCTCGAGTACCAGCGGGCGGTGGAGAACTTTACGCGCTCGTGCGCCGGCTACTCGGTCGCGACCTACATCCTAGGGATTTGTGATAGGCATAACGATAACATTATGCTCAAAACGTCCGGACATCTGTTTCACATCGACTTCGGCAAGTTTCTCGGTGACGCGCAGATGTTTGGCAATTTTAAACGGTATGACCCCGGTGTTGTTTTGTTCCCACGAGACTTTACTTTAACATCGTTATCTTCCCTTTCCCAGTGATCGAACGCCATTCGTACTGACCTCCGATATGGCGTATGTGATAAACGGTGGCGATCGGCCATCGGCCAAGTTCCACCAGTTCGTCGACCTGTGCTGCACGGCGTTCAATATTGTGCGCCGCCACAGCGACCTGCTGCTGCACATGTTCGCGCTCATGACCACGTCCGGCATACCGGGGGTGACGGTCGAGGCGGTCAACTACGTGCGCAATGCGCTCCTACCGGGCCAGTCGAACCCGGAGGCGGCGGCCACCTTCGCCAAGATGATCCACATCTCGCTCAAGTCGTGGTTCACGCAGTTCAACTTCTTCCTCCACAACATCGCCCAGATGAAGTTCTCCGCCGAGACGGGCGACGGTGAGCTGCTTAGTTTCATTCCAAGGGTCTACACGTAAGTCGAGGAGCGAATATAAACCGACCCCGCGCGGAGATTCTCTAACGTTTCTTCTTTCTCATGGTAACCCCAGGATGGCCCAAGATGGTCGGCTGAAGACGGTAGCCGTGCACGGTTACCAGAAGCGGTACGATCAGGAAAAGTATTACACCTACATCCTTCGGGTGGAGCGGCAACATCAGCCGGACGCGGCGTATCTGTTCCGCTCGTACAAGGAATTCTGTGAGTTCCACCAGAAGCTCTGCCTTCACTTTCCGTTAGCCAAATTGCATAGGTAAGTTATGGTATAATAACTCAGTACTCTGCTAGATTGTTTTTGGGTTTTCCATCGTCCGATGTTCGTTAAAATATTAATGACGCTATGAGATATCAGTTCTTCTTCTAAAATAATAGATGAATTCTTCGCTTTGGTATAACTTGGACTTTATTTTGTTTGTTGTTTGTTTAGAAAAGATAGGGTTATGTTTTACTAAATTCTATCGTCGTAATTTATAAATTCTTATTTGTTATATCTTTTCTTTTCGTACTTTTCGAAGAAAAAATTTAAATTTAGTTTTATTCAAAGCAAGGATGGCCTTGTAAATTATAACTGTTTGAAATCATTTTTTGAAAACATTTTTTTGTGTGAAATTAATTATAGCTATTTCTCAAAGCTTGTGAATGCAAAAAAAATCTAACATTCGAAATTAAATGAATAACGTTTGCATCTAAAAGAAAAGGCAAATTTTCGCCGGCGATAAGAAAAAAGTTAACCAAGCTAAATCAAATGAAGTAATTTATGTTGTAAAGTTACATTTTTTAAGTACTTTAAAAAATTTTCCGACGGCCAGTAAATGTAGGGATGTTTTTCAAGGCCACGCAACCTCGGTCCTACCTTTAAGATTCGTGTAAGTAAGGGTTCGCAGGGGTATATTAACCATATCAAGTATATTTGACCGGTTCAACTCCCTCGATGATCTTTGATTTACTGTATGTTTAAGGTATGTCCAAAACTCTGGATCGTATTCTTTATAATGTTTTCTAGTAAAGTTGTTTAATTGCGGTAGGCACTGCATACCATACTCTATGGTCAAACATCCAAATCAGCTGAGTTCGGAAGGAAATGTCTCACAATTTCAAACAAGTTCGTTCCGCGATGAAGTTGAAAGTTCCACCACATTATCAAACGTAGTTGGTTTAATGTTTTGGCCACTACAGATTCAATTTAAATGATAAAGTTGTCACATTTCTGCATTCTAAATTTAAAAGAAATGCTACTCTTCGTTTTGCTCTCAAAAGAAAGTTGCTAGCGTTTTCCGTTTTTCCATGAAAAGTCGTTAAAACTTGTCTATTTTTTGTTAATGCAAACGCTGGAGTAAAGACAAAAATTGGTAACTTAATCTATCTATCTCCTTAAATACTTTCCTAATAACAAAAACTTGTTATGAATTGATTGTTCCCGTAATCAAATTTAATGTCCTTTTGGATCGGTATTTTAATGTTCTTGTGGATAGTATCTCAGTATTAGTTAAAAGGCACAACATTTCCTCTCTATACTGTTGCCAATTCTCTGTGTGTGAAAGGATTTGACCCCAAATTCTATAAAATGTTACAAAATCCTTTTGTTCATATTTTCTTTGCAGAAAAATATTATTTGACAACCGAAGTTACGGTTACCAATCAAACAAAATTCTATCAGCGTTATGAAATCATAAGCTTGTCACTGTGTTGATAAACAGATTTACCGTGCGGAATGTTTGTATCACTGAATCATCGAAGTCGCTTGTGATGATGATGATGATGATGATGATTGTACTTACTCACCTTTCCGATAACCTGTCAAAAGGGGAGAAACCCCCCACGTCACGTCACTGTCTCATTTGGATCATACCGCGAGCCGTAAATGAAAATCCCTCCGGTAATTCGTTCTGTACGGCACATTGGATACCATTTATTCGACACACTTCGACACAACGCCCACGCCTAATCTCTACCTTCCCGTTTTAATCTATACGTGAATCAGCGAACGCAGGTCAGGCGGACGTTTCCGAGCAGTTCGAATCGCTGGCACGCGCTCGCGTTGTCTGGGGTTTGGCCACCGCACTGCGATCGTCCCTGTTGATTGGTTCCGCCTCCTGTGGCCGGGCCCTCTGATTGCGCATCCCCCGAAGCGTTCGTGGTTGTGCTACGGGTTCGCTCGGATTGCGGGTGTATTGGGACGGCGCGGTAGAGGAAGGACCTTGCAGAAGTGAGGCCGGCGCATTCCGCAACACTTCCGGATCGATCTGCGTCTGGGCGGCCATCGTTTGGTTGATGCTGGATCGATGCCTTTGCACGAAGTCCCAATTGAAGTCCTCATCGGAATCATCGTCGGTCGTTTGGTTGTGGTCGACGGAGTGTGCCACTTGGGGAATCATTTGAATGTCCTCTTCCTTCCGAGGGGATTGGATCGTCACCTTCACTGGCTCAGGAATGGCCTCCGGAACATCCTTACTCGTCGGAGCACCGCGTGTCGATCGTGGTGGAGGCGTTGGAATAGTCATCACCGGTTCGCTAACGGGGTCTACCACCATACTGGACATAGCCTCCACCACGGCGGGCGGTGCAGGAGCTCGCTTTTTCAAAATGGACTTCGGCTGTGGCGGGGACTGGGCCGGGTTCGGTACGCTTGTCGCCACAACCCTTGCCCTTGGAGATTCCTTCTGCCTTGGCGTTGGTGGCGATGGTGTCGACGGCGTACTCGGTGCGGATCGTTGCGACACCGGACTGGCAGGTTTGCGCACCTTAACACGCTCAAAGATGGCGTCGAACGAGTCGTAGATTGGTTCGGGGTCCTCCGGCGCAAGCGGAACAATGTAATCCGGCTCAACTTCCACTGGTTTCCGCTGAGCTGGAGGACTTACAGGCGCAGAATCACCTTTGGAGGGAAGCGAATTACTTGACGTTGTCCTCGGAATCGCTGTCACTGGTGGAACGCGTGCCGGTGCATCTGGCTTGGGAGTCCTCGGTGGAGTTGGACCACTCAGTACCTCCACCGAGCGGGGCGACCGAAGTTCGTACGACGTCACATAACCACTGGTAGAGTCGTCGGAACTATTACCGTCATCCCGTGGGAATCTTTCGCTGCCACCGGAGCTAGTGGGAGAGGTCGCATTCGCGAGGTTCCCCAGTGACTTCGCCTTCCCGACGAGTCCCTTCCGCACCGGCGGCTGAGGAGGCGTGTAGGTCGGTTCGGGTGGCGTATCATGCCGGAGCGCACCATTACCAGTGCGACCACCTATCTTATCTTCCGTATCAGTACTCGTCGTTGGCTGCGGTCTGCTGACGGAGGAGATGGTGGTGGGAACGGGCAACGGGACGACGGCGGGTGGTGCTTTGATGGAGTTAGTAGACGCAACAATTGTTCCACCTCGTGTCATCGAGAGGGAAGAGGACGACGGTCCGTTTGTAGACGTGGTGTTTGTCGGGTTACTCGTACGGTATGCTAGAATGGACCATTGGGAGAACAATTTAGATCGGTTTTCTCTCGATTCTTGGGACAACGCCTCCGGATACGTACTGGCTCGCGCGATCGCTTGCGGCGGTGGTTCCCAAAAGGACGTTCGAACCGGTTCAATGTAGTCCTCAAAGTTTGTACTTTGTCGATAGACACCCGTCACGGTCCCACTAGCAGCCTGCGTTTTGTCGGAGAGAAACATTTATCATCATCGATATGCCAAGGAAAGATCTCTCACCACTCTGTTCAATGTTTACCTCCTTTCGGCGAATACTCCTTTCCGGTGCGGGGGGAATCCCGTCGAAGGTAATTCTTCGCCGGAACCACTTCAACTTCAGTCCCATCTTGGCGTACTCCTGTATGGCGTTGTGTTGCCCCTTCACCGGGAAATGTTTACCTCCAAAATGTAAAACGATATCTCGCCAACCTTTGAACACCTTTCGGATTCGCCTCTGAATGCGGTCAGTGGCCAGGAACCAACCGCTGGCGATGACACTTGATGACTGATTCGATCCCTTCGTACACTCGGTTCAGTTTGGTTTGACGGTTTGGCTATCGTAAGCGCACACACACACACCAATTCTTCTCCCTTTCTCTCTCTCTGTCTCTCTGCCGATGGCACCCACTTGTAGATAGTACCTGTTACCCTGTGTTAGGGCACCTGCGGGGGGATGATGATTGAAGGCCGACGCCGCGCATCGCCGGTGTTGATTTGACGTCCGATCGGTTGTGCCGATATCTTATCGGGTGTTGTGGAGGGAATTGTTTCATTGAAACAACCGAACGACGTCGATATATAAAACTTCACGTCGGGGGACGAAGCTGTGGCGAAAGGATCGCAAGCAAAAATGTGTCCCGAGGAATGTCGCCCGGCTCGACACGAACTACACAAATAAGTAGTTGTACTTTTCTCCGGTGATTTTGCGTACCACAACGAGGTTATGGCTTGGTCCCATCGTTCAGAACTCTAGTATCTTATGCGGTACGATACCGAAAAGGGCCGCTGTTATCTTAATTGACAATCGGTTGCTTTTTTACTGCTGGCTAGCGCGGCATCTGCTGATGGCGTTGTTAAAACCCTCCGACAATGTTCTACCGTTAGTTCTGATAAGAGATTTGAAGGTTTTCTCCATTTGGTGGTGACGACATTAGAAATATGGTTTTCAGAGTCGATGTGAGGTAATAATCCTGTTGGTATCTTTTTTTCTTTTTGCCCCCTCCCCTCAGTTTACCATCCGGTATACACGTCGGGCGCTCGAACGTCAAAGTCGTGGCCGAACGTCGTCTTCCAGAGATTCGCCAGTTTCTCATATCGCTCTTCAACTCGGCCGATGAAATTGCACATTCCGAACTAGTTTACACATTCTTCCATCCGCTGCTGCGCGACCAACAGGAGGCCGACATCAACTCGGCCAAGGTGAAGGGTGAGTATTTGGATGGCCTCGGATGGCTTTTAGGACCCTTTCATCATGTGTATTTTGTTTTTGTTTTTTTTTTTAGGTATTCCCGCCGCAATGGAGGACAACCAGCCGCCGCAGGTGGGTGGCAAGATAAAGATTTCAATGCAGTACCACCGGGACACGCTGATCGTGATGATTCACCACGCGCAAGCGCTACCGACGACGCCCGGTGGCCAACCGCCGAACACGTACGTCAAGGTGTACCTCAAGCCGGACAGCTCGAAGGCCACGAAGCGCAAGACCAAAGTCGTCCGGAAGAATTGCAATCCTAGCTTTATGGAAACGGTATGTTTGTCACTTAACGAGACCCTTAAAGGAAAGCAAAAGTTAACCCGAGATCTGTTTCGCAAATCTTTCCCCAGTTGGAGTACCGGCTCCCGCTCGAGTTCATCCAGAAGAAGTTGCTGCAGGTGACCATCTGGTCGCATGATTCGCTGCAGGAGAATGCGTTCCTCGGTGGGTTCGAGATTCCGCTGGCTGAGATTGATCTGCGGCGGGAAACGTTACAGTGGTACCAGCTCGGATACCTGTCGCGGGTTTAGTGGGACGACGTCTCATTCTGTGTTCCTCGCTACTCTGTCGCTGTGCATTTCATTGTATTATTTTTGTCTAACTACTTTCTTATATGTCCGCTGCTAGGTTGTCACGATATACTCAAAGCAAAGAAGATGATGAAAAAGAGAGAGAGCGAGAGTGATCTATACATGTCCGTATTCCGTTAGTGTCCGTAACGTTTTGCTGTAAAAGATCACAGACATTTCTGTGGCACAGCAAATGCTAGATAATATGTTCGCAATGCCCGGAATCATTTGCACACGGTTTCGATGCTGCAAATAGCCGTTTTAGAAAGTCTATTTTATGTTTTCCATTTATTTTCTCTTCCGTGTGTATAATTTTCTTATAAAAGTAGCTATGTAAAAAGGACACCGCCTTCAACCAAGGTTCCCTCGTCGAAGTGATGTCTAGGTTAGCTAAGGGATAGTGCGTGTGCTCGGTAAGGACTTAGTTTCCACGTGTTTTCTTTTTGTCTGTAGCTTTGTGCTTTGCATTTGCTAAGTGTTGTATCATAAAGAAAGGATATTTTTATTTATTTTCATATTTTTGAAAAGCGTTGGTACAGGTAAACATAAACCTTCCCCCCGTGGCCGGCCGGAGGCCAGGTATACCAAAACAAACAGCTACTGCTGACTAGGCGTTTGGAATGACCCGGGGCTGGGCCCGTGGGGCGCGAGGTAAAGATGAAGCAAATATACCTATATTAAAATTTACATCGCCAATCACCTAACAACGGTGTTCTCCTACTGCACGTCCACGTCCGAAAACCTACATACGCACCGTTACGGCGGATGTCCTTATCGCGCTTTTTTTCTTTTTTTTTTTTGGCGGGCCATAATGTACGGTGCACAAATTGAAGGGCTTTATCATGCATCTTTACGACGATATCACATTCGATTACGGATGCGAGAATGGAAGGAACGGGCGGCTATTTGTGTCAATGTGATAAAATTCCTCGAAATTATCAGAGAAAGCGGAAATTGTGGTCGTTCCGGAATGTTTGTTATTGCACCGCGGTTGATGGGAAATTCTAATATTTTAAACAGAGCAGATCAGAGTTTGGTTGGTGTATAATTACAAGCTGCAACAGTCCTGTCCACCAAGGTCCTTTTGGTTGGTGATCATTAGAATCTTTCCTGTATTACCCCTTATTTAATCTTGGCATAACTGCATTTAAATTGCTCAAACACGTGTTGAACTTGTAGATTTGCTATTTTTAAGGAACGATAAGAGACTGAACAACATACACAGAAAAACGAAACAAATCTTCATCATTGGTGTTGCTTCATGAAAAAGATCTTAACCCAAATGATATTCTCACAAAAATGTGTCTGTAATCCAAGAGTAGAATTTATTCTAAATAATTTATATATGAAATTATAATTTCGAAATGGTTTTGGAATGTCGCCACCATAACTGAAAATTGCTGTAATTCACCCGAACTTGATTCAAGCGTCGATGCAAAGAGCTGTCTCTTTCCGCCCAACAAGCCGGTTGGCAAAATGTGAACGAAACAGCAATATATAAACAATCGCATGAACGCCCCGACGCGCGGATGAACACGGATGAACGGAAAAAGCGAGCCGCTGATTGGCTGGAGCGTTGTTCGAAATCATCATGTTCGAATCTAGTTTCCACGCTCTTCCCCTGCCCCCGCCCGGTGAACCAATAACCAACACATATTCACATACGTAGCATTAATTTCCTCAAAAACTAAAAACGATGGAAAAATCTTAACTTCGACAAAGTTGTGTGTTTTGAAAAGACCTTTCATTTGAGGGGTCACATGCGAAAATCGGTTAGGCGATCATGAAATTATCAACAAATTTGTTACTCCGGCTTAAAAATACCACTTGCAATTGATGTACTTGCCCGGCAAGCGTAGCTTCTCGCTCGAAGCTCGAAGCTTCATCCGTTTAGTTCAACTGCGAAAGCTGACCAGTTCGGTTCGATTTAGCTTGGCGCGCGGAGGACGAAGAAATTTCTCATGCATCAGAGAGCAGTTAGGGGAGAAACACCGGTTCAAATAAATTACGCAAAATTGGCTAGAAAAAAGTTATTAAAGTAAGTTAAAAAAGTAAAGTATACCGGCGCATATGGTAACAAGTAGCACGTGAAAAAAATAGTTTTGGTGCAATACTTGCTTAGTGTACCCTCAAAAAGGAAAGCCAGTGAACCGAACGGAGTCTACAAGGTACTCCATACTGTGAAGTTTAGTACTTTGAAGGTTTGAAAAATCATCTGTTAAAGCAAAATTACTTGCCACGCGGGGAAAGTGTACACATATGGAAGTGTCGGAAGTGAAAGAATAAGCGTGTTCCAGTGTTCTTTGCCATCGAGCAAAAGTGAACCACCGTTGCGTGCGAGATAATCAACTTCCCGGAGGCCGGGAACGACGACGGCGAGACTACTCCTCACAAGCAGTGTGCGAGTGCGTAAAGCACCGGAAAGTGTCGACGCCCCGCCAAGCGGACTACTGCGACAAAGTTGGTGACTGCTTCCCTGGTCCTGCCTTATGTTGATAACCACAATCATTGTGGCACCACAGCGTTACCGCCCTGAATGCTTTGTGTTTAGAAGAAGAATAGAATAAAAAGAGTGGAGGAGACTTGAATCGGAACGCTGATCATCAAAAACCCAGCAGTTTGTGCCCGACGCAGCAGTCAACTTCTCCAAAGCATTTTGGACCGGCTTCCTTTGATTTGTCGCTTGCGGCTTCAGCGTACTCTGCGAAATCGCGGAGGCCTACTTGAATCAACAAGTGGTTTTTTTGCTCATGCGATTCACGCAGTAGACCGTGCCTGAGATCCAGAAGTTAAAGGCACCTCTCCAGATCTATTGGCAAGAATTTGTAGTTCGCCGAGAAATTGATTCCTTTGGTGGAATTCGCAGCGTGAAGTCTTGCGTGCTGCAAAGTCTGGACTCGAGCCAGTTTCACTATCGCGCCGGAAGCCTTTGGCGATCCATTCCTCAACCGCGCATCTTTTCGCCTTTCGTGTGCTCTTGTATGCCGGCTTCAGATATTGGGACGCGCGTGCTTGCCGATGCAGAAGAAACAGGTGGTGAGAAGCTGTGGAATGAGGAAAAAAGCGCAACATAATTAGAGCTAATTAGCGCGGTGGAAACCTATTATAAAAAAAAAACCCGTCGAGTAGGTTAGAACGCCCCACTGAGATTTTGCGAAGTTTGCTGGATTGATACCCCCAAAAAAAGTGTTCAACCTAAGTGGTGTGAGAGTGCTATAAGAACGAAGAACTGAACTTAACGAAAAGCTCCATCGCTCCCCCGCCCCCCGTGGCGTCTTGGAAAGTTTCGCGCGACGGATCAGCGACTTCTCCCCATCCACAACCGGAACCGGAATCGCTCGCCGAACTTGACCAAAACGGGCAAGACGTTGGTCCTCCATCCTCCTTCCTCACAGCGCCAAGAAAGGCCATCGTCCACGGCCCGTTACTCCCACACACTAACACGACAGTAAAAGTGCCCACTCCTCACCCTTCTTCAGCCCAACTTCCGACGGAAGAAAGCGTGCGTGTTTGTTTGATTTGTTTGTGTGTTTGTGTTGTGAAGGTTGTGCTTCGTATGTGTGTTTAGTGCGCTGGTATGTGTACCGAAGTACGTGAACCGGTCAGTAGCAACAACGGTGCGTTGATGAATTGGTGGTTCTGATCGATCTACATATCCCCCGGTTGGTGTTAAAGTGTTAGTTGCGTTTGTGAAACCGTTTATCCTTATCGAAGGATCTCGGGCGACTTCGCCTAGTATTTGACACGCCTCTGGTGCCGGAGTACGGAAAGTCAGAATCCAAGTGTGCAATCTAACCTAACTGAAGCGCTCGAAGCTCGCAACGCCAGCCGTGCACCGAGAAAGGGTGCCAAGGTGCTCCACGCCCGCAGAAGTAGTAGTAGTTCTAGGAAAACGCTGGTGATAGTGCGGGTGCAGCGCAGTGGTAGGCGATAACACAGGCCCGGACGCCTGGCTGGGTGGGTCGCAGGAAGCAGTTGTAGTGCAGCACAACCGTACCGGATCCGGTGTTTTGCGTTCGATCGCAACCGGATCGTAACCACTAACGGCCGTCAAGCTGGATTACCTAAACGCAATGGATTTCGACGACGGGGACCTGAAGGACATCTGGGACACCGATCTCGATGCGGTAAGTGTTTGTCCCGAAAAGGGACATCTGAAATGGATACCGGGTCGCCGGTGAGGCTGTAAACTAACCATAGGAACCTCACGTCTGGGTGTCAGATTATAGTGGAGAGATGTCTTTAGCCATGGCTCTAGGTGGAATCGGTAGAATCAGATGGTTCTTTAAATCTTCGTGATTTTGTATAATGATCCTTATTACTTTAATTCCAAGTCCACGATCTTTCTCCTTTGAATTACATAAATGTCCAAACGAACAGGTTGGATATCCAGATAATGATCCTCAGATAAAGAACTCCACGATATTGCCAGAAGATCTAGCATTGACTTGTCATTTAACGCTCTACAAGACTTACTTAGCAGTAGAATATTTTTGAAGTGCCAATCTTTTGGTATATTTATAGCATGTACTCGCTTTTTAACACTCCTCCACGAACCTGTTAAGTACGCGAGACAGAACGGCTCTAAAACTGGGTAATGGTACTTCCATCCATTCCGTTTTTTGCGGCGGAACAGCCAATTTTTCTCGAGGGCGTTCGGGCGTTCGGCCTGTGTCTGCATCAGTTCCGCCGGCGCATGGTTTCGAGATTAGAATAGAACCACGGACTGCAGGAGCGGGTCCGATGCCGGCCTGCTTGGTATGCGCACCACGGATGGACGCATAAAACAATATTTGCCTCCGGGTCCGGCGGCCCGAGCGCTGCACATAGCCTGGGCCGGGAGAGTTGGTAAAGTAATTGAAACATGTGCAGCAGCGTCAAGTGCGATGACGACTACGACGACGACCAGGGGGAGACTATGAGACCGACGATACGGGGCAGTTGAGGAAGCTGAACACATTGCGACCAGACTGTGAGGGATCATAAACCGTCGAGGCCGCCGGAACGAAGTGAGAACATGTGTTGTACGATTTATGCTCTTCAAGACGGACCGCTTTATTCACTCCGCAGTTCAGTCTTTCTTCTTCTTCTTCGCCGCCCCCCAATCCAGCCCACCCACTGAACTAGGTCAGACTTACATGCCGTACGTCCGGACGTATTTGGCCTGAAAGCCAGGAGTTGAGTACTGGGTGTTCGGAAAACCCCCTTAGGAGCTGGATTGATTTGGGACTTTCGATCGAAACTAATCAATTTTGGACATTTCTCGGGCTTTAGCGGGTTTTTCTTTTCTCCTTTAGCCATGCCCCCCTACCCTTCCCCCTCCCCATTTCCTTTTCGTTCCCTTCCTTACGCACCCCCAAAGTCGCAAGTCGAACAGTTGAAGTGAAAGTAAAATCGTGTGACCCCATCGTGTGTCCAATAGTTCGGCCTCCCCCCCACCCCATCCCCGCATCGGTGTGCAATTATCGACGAGCCCTTGTGGAATGCTTTCGGTGCCTCCTTCCCCCCCTCCTCTCTCCCGTCCAACCTCTTGTTGCGCCAACCTTTTGGGGGGGAAGTCGGAAAAGGAAACGGAACCGCAATAAGCCTGGAGGCACGACACGGCGGCCAATCGATTGTCCACCGGCGCACACAATCGCACGTGTTCGGGTGTATGGAGACGATAGAATGGAGCACCGGTGGCTTCCGGTGCGCCCGTTCCACCCACCCACCCACCCACCATCCGAGTTTCGTTAGATATAAATCGATTAGGCAATAGGCGCTTTCCCAGCGGTCACCCATTTGTTTTTTTCCTTCTTTCAACTCCCCCCCCCCCCCTCCCGTTCCCCATCCGCGCACTTTGGAACTGCGGTATTCATTCCGATTGCCGGCCGGTTTACCCCTCCCCCTACCCACCACACGCTTCTCTTCCCAACAGAGAGCTGCAGCCAACCAACCGTTACTGATTGCACTTGCAACAGGCGCTCGCGCCCTACACACACACACACGCATGCTCGTCGTGATGGCCGCTGGCGTTAGTTTTTCCGCCTGTAATGCTCAAAAAAATAATACAACGAGTGAAACAGAACTCCAACATAGAGAGGGAGAGAAAGAGAAATAGAAGGGAAAAGCGAAAGAGTGTGCTGGCGTTGGATTAATCTCCTCTCGGTCATCGTAAAAAAAACAGCGCCCCCCACTTTTCCCTTTGCCCCGGTTGCCCGCGAGCGCCTTGCAGCTAGCTACAATAGAAATCATGGCCCCCTCACCTTACCCCAGCGCCCCCACACCAGTGTTGGCCACCCACAAAATTGGGCGACTGTCAATGGAAAAACATCACTGAAATGCCACCATTTTTTTTTCATCAATGTCTTTATGTGTGGTCGAGTGTGTGTGTGTGGTTGAATGCATGGCCCTTTTTTTGTTTCCTATGTGCAACATCCCGAACCAGCTGGAACTCTCATTATATGCTCGATGGGTTGATGGGTGTTTGTCCGAGACTCGTACGCAATTGCTCTCCATGGACGTAATTTTCCTCCTGCGTTCTTTCCGGAGTTGGGAAGCAATACCTTCCTATTCCACCCTCGACAGGTAACGCAAGGATCAACCGGCAGTCGGCCAAATTACTTACCGACCGAACCTCTTTTCCGGACTCCAGACGTCTAGCCGCGAGGCAATGAGCCGGGAGCCTTTACCCCTTTCGCCGTTGGCGTCATTAAGAGCGCGATCCTCGTCCCGACGACGTTCATCCCAGGCATCGATTTGTACCTTCCCAACATCGGCCTTCGGCGAGGGAGTGGTCGATCGCCTGTCACATTCCTTCCGATATCCAATATCCAGTTGGAGCGTTGTGTTACACCCTCTTTCACCTTGTAATCGCAGCCATTCAGTTTGATCTACGGCGTGTGTTATTGTTGTTGTTATGACAAGCAAGTCCCAAAGACGCAGACAAAACAATTGCTGTGAAGGTGTCGAAGCGATTACGGGCGAGCGCTCCATGTCAAATTCCACTCTAATTTGCTACATCACAATTTAATTGACTTTTGATTAGTACAACACGGGACACACACACACACACCATTAGCAGCCTTGTTGGACACATTTCTCTCTCGCTAATGCTTTCAATTAGTCTGCCCTTCGGTGTGCTGAGTTGAGCTGTCCCCTTTCCCCCCATCAGCACACGATACGTTACACGGTATGTAACCTGCGTAGGATTGGTTTTCATCTGTGAATGTTTTGTAACGAAACCCTTTTTTATGATCGTCATTATCATGAGTTGAGTAGTAGAATGTTGTGGTTTGCTAGCAGGGTGTTTTAAAAGTATTCTTTCATATTTATTTCATGACCAACATGGTGTGCCGTTTGACTTCCTACCTAGAACCTTACCCTAGTTTCCGACCAATGTGATGTACTGGAATTCAAAGGACTGACATAAATATTGATTATGGTGAGGTTTACCAGGTATATTCAAAACAGTCAAGCGGCTTTTCGGCCATAAAGCCTCTTTTGTGGCACAGGTGTGCTGTAGATGTAACACTCCAGACTGCCTGCCCTGCGCTATGATTAATGTATGTCGAGCCACCGAACCTCCGAACCGCTTGCGCCATTATCAGTTTATGTTTGATACGTGACGCTCAATACGTGCGTAATCGCATAATAATCGGGACGATCATTTAAACCCTCTACCACCGGCCTTTTCCCATCCGGTCTCCTCCTCCCCGTCACGCCAGCAATGTGCAGCAGCGAGTGGACAATCTTATCGAGCAACCGTTTAGCTAAGCTCTCCTCCAGCCGCTTATCGGGACTGAAGAAGGAAAACTCTCGCAATCTGTGTGGTGTGGGGCCTGAAGATGGCGGATTAGTAAAATATGGCAGTTTGGTATTTTGTTCCGCTTTTCATTTTTTCTTCACACCACAGCATGGTGTTGGCGTAAGTGCGTATCACATCCGGGACATGCCACCGATAAGTGTAACCCGGTGTCTCGAAGAGTTTTGGGAGGGAGAACGCACTCATTGAGGGTTTTTTTCCTCCGATGACTAATTGATAACGGAGCACTTGTCAAGGTGATTTTAATTTTAGACGTCAGTTTGATGGCGGGAAAACCCCCTCTGTAGGGAGGCTAAATACAAACAAAAGAGGAGTGTCGCTGGATATTGCGGTCATCTTGTGCATAGGAGCTGGAGTCAAGCATAGTCAGATGATATTTCGCCAAGTTTGTCTGTGATGTCTCGTCGCATAGAGCTTAGTGCATAATTTACGGTATGACCCAGATTAGAGGTGTCTGCAGATTAAAAATACTGAGAAGAACTAAGGCGTGGATATCGGCCTCCGCGAGCAGGAGAGAGATAGAGGGACACCCCGAAGTCATCAAAGTCAGCAGGAGATAGGACCTTCGCTTGACCAAATTAACGCAGACGCGAGTGTAAACAAACAATTCGCGGTATTTCCGCTCGAGGCTCCATAGCGGGTCGAGCCTGTCGCTCGCAGTGTAAGTTGTTGCATGCATGAAGTGGAGCGTTCAACAACGTTCCCGTGAATGCCTGCCTGCGTACTGATAAGAATCCCCCGTACGCCCCTGTTTAAACTATTTCTTGTCGCCGCCGCCGCCAGCACCCGAGGGCCTATCGGATGGCGTCTTGACGCAATATCCCTCGTCCAGCTAATGGACATTGCTCGTTGTTTTTTTCCCTCCACCAGTCGTTGTCGTTCCGGGGCGCCCCCGCTAGTGGTTCGCGAAGAACTTGGTCTCAAATTGAAAACAATCTACTGATGAGCATGTGATCATTGGGGGTTGCAATAGCTCTGTACAATTAGTTGTTTACGACTCACCAGTGAGTTCCCTCCAGGGGAGGGGAGATTCTGGGAATCCCTCGAGGACTTCCGACTCCCTGGGTGACTGGGTGGTAGCCGAGGTGGTCAGTTCGACGGAGAACATGGTCGCTGAATTCCTTGGAATACTTCATTTGTTTTGAGTTGTACTCCAGCGCTAGCCTGCGGGGCTTTCTTGGGCCGAGCTGCGCTTGCGCTGACCTTTTGAGCGCACGAAGGTTAGATGTTGCCTTCTGGTCAGATACCGGTATGTAGTCTGTTGACCAACATCAGCAGTACAACTTGAAGCAGGTTTTGATATGTGCGGCTCGATAAGACGATAACGGTGCACCGGTGAACACTTTAAGCTCTTGGCGGCGAGGGTGCTACCATCTGGTGTTGATAATGAGTGCCTGGAGAGAGATGTCCGCTTGAGGTTCCACTGATGGACTGTAGGGAACTTTAAAGTCCCACGTGTTGCCAATCAAAGTATTTAAGTGCGCGGGAAGTGACGCCTGTTGTTCGGATACTTTCCCCTCTAAAGTGTGCCGTCGATTGTGCCAGGTGTCGATGTGTCGATAAACTGGACGTTACCCCAACTACCAAACGCTTCCAAATGGAGTCGGCCTGGTCAGTCGGTGAATTATGATGGCTGCAGTTTGAGGCTGAGCCCCTTTTTTTCCTAGAAACAACATTTATTAGGGTAATTTGGAGGCGAAGAACAAGCATTCCAGATAAGCGGGTTCCAGGTTCCCCCGGGCCGTGGGTCAACCTGGTGGCGCCTCCCCGGGTTTTCCCCTTTCATTGATTCACCCTCCTCGATTGATAATCGCTCTCGTACGCTCTCGCTATCGCTGGCCATGGACCTACCGGGACCTGTTTTGTTGTTCCCCTTGGCCACCTCTCGCTGCTCTCACTTGCACGACATAATTGATCGTCGTTTCGACTTCGAAAGCGGCGTAGTACCACCGTCGACGACCGGGGGCCCTGGCAGCGGTTTTTGGCTTATCGCAGGTGCGCTGAGATTCGGCCTCGGGCACATTCGTTTCGGAGCTCATAATCAATTATTCGCTAATCTAGTGGGCCACAACTGCACGACTACAGCGTAATATACCCCGTTCTCCACCCGCTTCCCGGGCCGATCGTTTCGGAACGAGATTAGTCTCGAAACCTCTGCCTCAATCCTCAGAATAGCGCGCCTAGCGTCGCTCCCCGGTCCGTGTTGCTGGCGATGGAATAGAAAGGGAAAGTGTTGAACGTTTATCAACCTGGGCGGTGCTGTGGGTTGGTGTGAGTCCCGTTTTGGCGGCCGAACGACCTTGACGCCTGGGACGGCGGGTTGCTGTCCTTTCCGTTCGAGGTGCGGCAACCGTTTTGCGTAGGTCGATGATAATCGTCATCCCGACCGGGCGTGCCGGATTCGCGCGATCGGAAGATGGAAAGCCCCGTACGAAACCAGCTGGCCGACTCGAAGTTGAGAAGGGTCTTCTAATCTGGTTCCTTGTATTGCCGAACCCATGGATCGGCTGTGTGCGTCTTTCAGGTTATCGTTGAGTTACGCTTGAAGTGTTACGGGAGATTTTTGAAGAGGGAAATTCATAGCGAAGCTCTCCAATACTTCAACGGAAGTCTTAAGCCTGATCGACCAAATTTCCAATGGTTAGTTGGTAAAACCCGCAGGAATGAATAAGAGTTGTGAAATGGGATTCAGACCCGAGTTTGAGCCTAATTCTGTATCATAAATATTCATTCTAGACTACTGAAAAATATGGACTTAATCTCACCATCGAGTTCTTTGGTTCATTGTAGGCTTTCAGGTATGAGAGTTTGGAAATCTAGATCCGGTTTACAATTATAAAGCAATTTTGGACCTGTTGATATATCACACAGATAACACCAATTATGCGCTAGAGTATCTCCCCTTAATGCACAAGGGTTGACGTCCCATTCCTCTCCTATGCTTCATGCAACAGGTGCACAAGCTCACGTGCCTAGAGTACGAATAGTCTGCGATGTTCAAACGCAACGAAGACAAGTTCTCTTCACTTGCATTCAATAGAGCGTGACCGTGACGGGAGAAGAGAGGCTGCTGCGAAACAATGTTGGCGAGAAGTCGAGAAGTCAAGTGGCCAACCAATTCCGCGGTTCGCCGCAGTTAGCCGCATGGTTTGCTGGAGCGGGCCGCACATTAGACGTGAGTGCCCATTGTGGTATGACCACCGTGGGGGGAACACCGTTATACAAGGCAGCATTAGTAGATAAATAAACGCCGAAGATAGATGTGATGTGATGATGGGTGAGGAATGTATTCCCTGTTGGTCTTGGTCACTCCAGGCCGGTTGACGGGGAGGAGGTACCACTCTGTGCCACAGACGAATAAGCCGGTTGGGTACGTCTGGGACGCGATAAAAACTCGCGCACTCTTCGACATCCCACCACTCGATCTCTCCGGACTAAGTCCTAAAATGTAGTCAGAGGCACGCTGCAGCCCTGGTCCATAGAAATGGACAGTCAGTCTGATGGTGTGGAAGTACATCCAGAGGACGCCGGTCCGTCAAAAAGGGAGAAAAGAAAATAACAAACTCTACAACGAGAGTGCGATAGAAAGGGGCAGATATTAAGGAAGTTGGAGTGAGGTGGTTTCAAGATAAGACGGGAAAAAGAATGCCCAAGATCGTGTGTTTGTGTGTGTGTGTGCCTTGTATCGTGATGATCGCGTGCGGCAATGCGCTGCCATGGCAACGCACGAGTGAACTCTCGCTTGAGATCGCGATCGCGAGAGAGAGCCCACACTCCCGCCGGCAAAGGAAACGTGCGGGGTGCAACAATTTATCCTCCCCGGGGGCCGGCCCCTTACGCTACGCCACACCACCACCACCGGGGTTTACTTCGGCCGGAGGCATCCAGCGGAGGATCGAAGCCGACGATCGAGGCGGAAGTGAAAAATGAAAGACTGATCGCGGGAAAGGAAAAAGTTAGAAGGAAAGAAAAACATTCAGTTGGGGCGGAAAAAAAGGCGGCCGGGAAAAGGTGGTGGAGAAGGAAAATTACTGCATGAGTGCAGGCGAATCCCCGATCCCTGAAGACCAGAAGGGAGGTACCTTGGAAGGAGTCCTCTGATGGCCATTGCGTGTCAGAGGGGTAAGGGGAAATTTTATGTTTGCGCACGTGTGCCCGCTTTTACTCCCGAACCCCCCCGGTGTGCGCGTGTGTGTGTGTCCGATCGTGGTCCAACGTCGCGGTTGTATGCGTATTTGTCGACAGCGACGGGTGCCGTGATTTACAATCCGTCATCAATATTTATTGCCCTCTTCATGCCTTCGGCATGAGCGACTCGGGGGCTCATCTGGCGTGAGTCGCGGAACGGAGTGGAGTCACCCGGTTTGCTTCAGGGTGCACAGGTGCACCCGGATGTCACGGATTGGTGGCCGTCCGGGTCCGAAACCAGTTCAATCGCAATCCCCCTCCCCCGAACGGCGCAATGCCGAGCGGACACCTTCGGAAAGAGCAAGCATGCAAGCGAGCGAGCGATCATCTAGGAAGGATCATCAGATTCCGTAGGGCTGGAATGTCTGGAGTTGAAAACCTGTTGCGAACCGTCCGAGTGGTAGACTGATTGGGGCAAATTATCAAACCCATCCGATATTGCCGGTTCCATTCTTACGTCTTAATTGGGCAAATGAATCGGATGATACCCGGTACGGGTTCCCACCGTTCGCGATCTGCTAGAGTTCTCTAAGTTATCGCTGGACATTTTGAAGTTCCTGCGATCCACAATCGCAACAGAACTTGGCTTGTCTTTAAGGCTGCAGATGTGCTATAAAACATCATCTGCATTCGTTTCCTTATTACGGGATTGATGAACGGCCAATGAGCCACGGATAAAATAACCAATCGGATATTAATTACAGTCCGCTCCGAATGGATTGGAAATGAACGTGGATAAATATGGTGGAGACGTTAACGAAGTAATATGACTTCCCGGGGGAATCAGCAAAGGAGGACTCCAGAGGAACAAAATCTGCAGAATCAAGATTTATAGCTTATCAATGGCTCATATTGTGCGCGGTCGGACAGAACGGCACAACGTTCGCTCCAGGACTGGCACGATCGGAGCTGAGATCGTATCATAACGACACTACCGATATTGCGATCCTATCGATGCACGGATCATAAGGCAGCGCGGGCGAGAACCTCGAGAACGGAACGCTGGGCAACGTGCGGAGTAATTTAATATAGTAGCAGCCGAAACCGGATTCGCTCGCCAGGATCGAGTTTGTCACCGGGGCGCAGCTTTTGGCGCAGTGCTGCCAGACGCCTTCCTCCTCCTCCTTCGAACACGTGTTCGATGACGCTCACGCGTATCACGCGAGTCCCAACCCTCGTCGTTGCGGCTTACAACATCTTCCCCCACCGGCGTCGGTGATCGCCGTTCCACCGGACGTACCGAAACCGGCCGGCTTATTGGCGCAAGAGCGTCTGGATCTCGGCCGTGCGCGTACAGCGAACGCTTCGACCTTTAGTATTAGCTCATAATTTATACACCGCTCGCTTCTTTACCTCTCGCTTTTTCTCTCGCGGTGTGAAACTTTTGCTTGAATCTTTTGTTTTGTGTAAAAACTTGTTGCTTAGGGATGGTTTCTCCAGTGTTTGATTGTTGGTTTTTTGTTATTCTTCTCATTTAATTTTCACAACCTCCCCTCCGAACACCCCCTTTGCCTATCCGGAGTGTCCTCTTCTACGTCGCGAAATCTGTTTGTCATTCCATGTTTGATTATGGACTCCTCCAGAACGCAGAAGACTACAAAAAACCGCAACTCGTTCCTCTCGATACTATGCCACGATTTCGGAACTTACGGGAATCACCGGCGACCGCGTCCCAGAACTTGCCCGCACGTCCGCCGAGATATGGCACATTTTTGCCTGCTAATCGTTTTGATTTGAATATGGAGAACGCCGCTGTGCAGACGATCAAGATGGCAAGGCAGCGACGGCGATGTTGGGAAACTTTGATTCCGTGATTTGTGGTTGACAAAAAAAACTGGGCGCGATCTAAATGGGACACACTACGATGTTTCTGGAGCAGTGTTGCCAGCTCGTGCAAGATCGCGATCGCTAGATCTAGGTTTTAATTCGTTTGTGTTGACGAAATGAATTAGTTAGTTCTATTCTTTTTTTTTATTTTCTGATAGATACGACTTAAAAATTTAATTGAAAAAGTGTGTGGGAACTGTTTTGAAGTGGTTTGATGTTTCATTTTTGCATTAACAAAATAATTTTACGTGAATTTTTCGGGCATCATTGTTTTATGCTTGATATTTATCTCTTGAAGCATTATGCAAATGCTTTCAATGTTAATATTTTATGTAAAATTGTTATATTTTTCCTCTATGATTTCCCGTATGTGTAAGATTTTTCGGATGGCCTTCGTGCGATGCAAGTAAACTTTACATCTTAAGTTCCAGTTTGCTACTGTTTTATTTCTTCTGTCAAAATATTTCATTTGGCTTATATATTCCACTTACTTCACTATTCCTTTTTCATGAATCCTTTTCTCCCTTCCATTCCTATACGCATGAATGTAGGCAACTACTTAAATTATATTTAAAACAGTATAGTTTAAAAGTCTATACAATCTTTCAAGCAACAATTGTCATTCCGTTCCGATTAACAAAACTACCAATTTGATGTACCATCTAATCGACGAACTGTGAAGTCTGTATCGATGTACGTCTGTTTTTCTTTGAATAATGTGTGTGCGTGTGTTTTGTTTTCCATATTGTTCCTCGGCGGCTTTTCTTTTCTCATCGTCATTTCCCATTCCATACCCCCAGTTTCATCTTCCATTTTCCATTAAATCATTTTTTTTTGTTCACTTTCAAACGGCATGTACACATTTCTAAAAATAGTGCCCCACGCGGCTCCGAGATAAATCTTGCGATCGAGTTTGGTTGATCAACGGCCTGTATCGTCATCCGGTGGGGGCGTTGGAGATGCTTGGTTTGTCCCGGGTGGAAATGATACCGCTGCCGACCTGTGATGGTGTTATAAACAAAAACGATTGAAAAATAAAATCAACACGGATAGTGTTTTCCTTTAGGTTTTTTTTTGTTGTAAATGGTGGAAATGTGTTGACCGAGGGTGAGTGCATATAAGTAAGGGAATTATTGATATAATATGCAACAAGACAAACAGTTTGCATGAAGTTGAACAAACACAATCAAAGGATAGAAAATAGAATGTTCCGAAAATAACAAATGACAAAAGTGAGTTAAAAGATATATTTTTAGAAGTGATTTAAAATTTGCAAACATGCATAAGCCACTTAGTACCCAATCACACATACACACACACACGCATGCCCTACGGATTTGAAAGCTTTCCCTACGTACGGCTGGGAAACCAACTGTGAATTGGACTCGTTACGAATTGTGCTAAATTTGGAACTAGTTCAGCTAAGCCGGAACGCTTCGATCCACTGTGCAGTTAATCGATTTCATGTGGCCACCATCAATTCATGTTTGCCGAAACGCACATTTCACCGATAGAGGGGTGGGGGGGGGGGGGGGGGGGGGGGGGAGCTGTTGTAACTTCTTGTTTTTTATTACTTACGAACACCCGAAGCTGGAATGCTGTCGAGGCTGCAGTTTTTCTTCCTGTTTTATGTTAAACCCCGCTGGAAAACAAAAATCGGAAAAAAATAACAAACTTTCGCCATCTCCCGGGCCGGTTCCGGTATGTGCGGCTAGGTGAATGCACTTTCGGTGAAGTTTTCGCGAGCTGTAATGCTATTTTGTGTGTTACACACCCTCCTCCCCATTTCTGCTCGGTTGCAGCGCGTTAGGTTTGGTGCTATTTTTTTCGGCAAACTCGAATTTTCTTCTCCCCGGGCTTCCGAGCGGGTTTCCCATGCGGATGAGTTTGGTTCACTTTTTTTAACCCCTTCTTCTTCCGCCCAACTCTATCGCCCCCTCATTGTGCTCACTTTTGGTTGCGATCGCCCCGATCCGCATACCCTTTTATGACGAATTGCGCTGGTTGCCAATTTTCTAGGCCATGTGCTGCTAGTGCAAAAAAAAAACCCCAACACAAACGCGTGAAGAAGTAAAACACAGAGGGTATTTCCCCAATGCTGGTCCAAATGCCCGTGCACACTTCCACTCCCGATACCATTGGAGTCGACGAAACGGTTTGAAATTAAAATAAATCGATTTCGTCCCCCGAAAACCCGCATGTTTCGCATTCCGCCGTGGGTTTGTCTTGTTTTTTTTTTTTGTTAATTTATTTATTTCACAAGCTTTCCCAACACGCTGCTTGGTTTTCCCCTTGGTGTGTGTATTTGTGTGTGTTTTTTATATTATCTGTACGAAATATGCATGAAGGCTTGGTGATATTTTCATTTTCCATATTTGCTGTTGTTTTTTTTCGCGATATAATTTGCCTGCCACCTTCACGCGGTTGCATTTTCCCTCCCGGACGATTATCTCATTGCGGGCTTCGTCTTTTTTTTGTTTGTTTTTTTCATTGTTCCCCGTGGTTGCAAACTAAGTGCAGGTTGTCAATTTATTTTCCGTTTGGCTCTGTTAGGCCGCACAAATGGAGAGAAAACCCGGTTGCAGCTGGAGAAGATGTGGCATGTAAATAATTAACTTTAATTCCTTTCGTTCGCTTCCATCCTCACTTTCTTTCCCCGTCGTCGGCCCGCTCGCGCTATCGGACCGCACGATCCTTATGCAAGGCGATGCGTTCACTAATAGATATCATTTAATGTTCTGTGTGATGGTGGTTTTAATTTACTGCATTCGCATCGCCGCTCCTAATGAACGATGCAAAAACCATAAAAGCAGCTCACTTCGCCGGTCGCACTTCA
Organism: Anopheles ziemanni; assembly: GCF_943734765.1. Taxonomy (NCBI): domain Eukaryota; kingdom Metazoa; phylum Arthropoda; class Insecta; order Diptera; family Culicidae; genus Anopheles; species Anopheles ziemanni. Next base: position 71,731,521 of record NC_080706.1, on the reverse strand, counting down.
CTGGTTTTCATGCCATTTTCGCCGAGTCGTTGGAAATTATGACATTGCATTCCAATGTCGATTTGGAACACATCATGAAATCATGTGTACATGTCGCCGTGGCTAACAACCGACAATTTCGGGTTGACATCAATGCATCGTTAATGAGCGGCATGAATCTGTCCACAACACGACAGGTATGGTTGGAACGAAAAGAATTCATTTGATAAGGGAAAAGATGTTTGTCGAAAAACTGAAAAGTTCCCGATCAAGCGTCTTCTGAAGACCACGCGCGTGGTCATGCCATGTCTGGGAGTCAAGAAGCACCACCGAGTGCAGATCGAGAACTGGACTACAAATTCTGCGAACTTGTGGATACAACAAACACGAGCAGAAACATGGCCAGCCCAGATGGTGGATGAATCTGTGGGGCACTTCCTGTGAAGTTTTGTTTCTCTTTTACCGAATTTTGCATACTTTTTCATCGCGAAAACCAACGCTTGGTCCTCTCAGAGGCACAGCATGCATTGTGCAATACATAATCGTCGGCTTTGGTGATTAAAATCGGCTCGCGACAGACTTATATCTTTAACATTTGCTGGCGCTCGGTCGAGCAGGGTTGCCAGAGTCTGTTTGCTTGTATCTTGCCTCTATATCATATTCCCATCTTCACGCGTAATGGATGCTGATGTCTAATGGAGTCTTTTCCCAACTCCCTGGAAGTGACGCGCATGTTATTCGCATTAAAAACAATGTTTGATCTTGTGCTCGAGCGTATCGCCGCTCTCGTGACGACTATCATCGTACACTTGCTGGACGTGACTGGGCGGTGATCTTGAGGGTGAGATTGGAAACCGTTCGACTGGGAATAACGCACCCAATCAGTTGCTCCGGGGTTTTTTTCCGATTCAAGCTAATCATGTAAATCGATTAAAAATTTCCAAGATCCTGGAGGAAGATGTAAATCACCATTCCGTCTGTTTGAATCAGGGGTCGGCAAACTAAATTCGGTTTCTGTATTTCTGATTCTGTTGAAACCACATTTTTGGTTTAATCTTGCATGTATGTTTTAATTATAATTTTCAAATTAAACTGAATGTTCTAAAACACTGGGGAAGAGTAATATTCGTACCGTTTTCTTCTCTCAATAATCTGCCTAACTATTTTCGTTGAAAGAAAAACTTGTTATTTTAGAATGTAATTGAAGCTTTATTATGATAAAAATATGTTTACATATGTAGAGACTTTCCTTAACAGGATGGCAGCTACTAAGAAATTAACTTACATCTCTTAAAGAGATGATTAAAGATTGTGTAATCTAACATCTCTTAAAAAGAAGATTGTGTGTTGTAATGTTGTTGCTTGAAAGCTTTTTAATTGTTTTTTAATACTTTACATCCTAATATTATTGCTACTTTTATCTATTAATCTTAAACTAGTTTATTTACTTATGAAACTAAGTTACGAATCAGTTCATGTATTGATGAGAGACATTTAGCTCTTGTTGATATATTTGTATTGGTTAACTGGATGTTTATTCATTTATTCCACTCTAGCAAGCTCCCGAACACGATTTGTAGGGGTCCTCTAGGGAAGATTTAACATCATTTTTAGTATCTTGTTTGCTCTAATTTGCAACTTCTTTTTGTGTGTACTCGCACCATACTGGAGATGCATAAAGTATCAAAAGAAAAACTTGTTTGATTGTCGTAACATTTATAGTTTTGTCCAGTCCATATTTAGTTTTGTCCAGAAAACAGTTTGCCGACCACTGGTATCGACGTAACACGGAACTCGTCGAGCTGATCCGTGCTGGTAAATCAACGCTACGGATTAATAACACCATGTGTCATATGCAATCTAAAGGCGTTAACATTCGTAACCGGGGGCTGGTACTTTGATATTTTCCATTTTAGTACACCAACCATCATGAGTTGGAGACACTGTTGAACAATCGAATTTTATGATGGTATTAGGAATTAATTATTGTCTTAAAAACATTCATAAACACCGAGGATACACTTGCCAGCTAAATATACTTCCCGCTCATTGGTATGCTTAACGGGCACGTTTTAGGCAGCATGTTTTGACTGCCTCGTGCCTTCAGGTGAACAATGGATCGGAAGATCCATTAAAAGGGCTCACGTTGCGTAATAAAACATTACACGGGATGCCTTTGGGAATCGTTTCGTTGGCGTTTTTTATCAATTAAAATCCCAATGCGTTGTCAAAAAATAAACCCGCGAGGGTCAACAGTGAAGGTTATGCTTTCACCTAATAATTAGGAGCCTGCTAACACGTATTTTTGTACATTGTCTACCCATATCGCATAGAAAGTCATCTACCCAATTCGACATTTAACATTTACGTCAAAGGCGACCCTTCGGCGGGTTTGATTTCCGCCAATTCACTTTCCCGCCGAAAGACGGACTCCCAGGTTTGGGCTTCAGGGATATGGGCCCGGGAAGCGGTGGTCATCTGCCTGCCCATGATTAACGATTCCCGCGCACTGACCGTCGGTAATCAATCAAACGCTTGAAGCGTCCGCTGATTTGGTGTTTTGTATTTTTATGAACGGGCACCGTTTTATTTTTTTATTTTCATCGCCGTCTCAAGGTAACGGATTCGGTCGCAGAAGTTGAAAGTTTTTCGGAGCTGTTCCGGCGAGATCCCCGACCAGGGAACGACGATTCGCGACGGTTCTTTCACCACTCCCGGCGGCGGGAATCCGATTCGAAAATCTCGGCGTCTCAGCGAAGCATCTTTCCTTTTCGCTAATCGCATCCGCAAGGGGGATGAGACATACTCAGGTGATTGCATGTATGGAACCGCCGCTCCGGAGCGGAGAAAGGAACCGTTTGACTACTCCAAGCCGCCAACAGGTGGATTCGAAATTCGTTGACCTTTCGCCACGGGAGGAATGGTTTTTTTTCTTCGTTCGGGTGAATCTTCATCCCGCCGTCTCTGGTTCGTTCACGTGTCTTGTTTGGGAGAGGTTTGAAAGAAATAAAAAACAAAACTATGATGGAACATTTAAAAAAAAGACACAGATAAACGACAAGAAAGGTTATGTGATGATGTTGATGAATGTATAAATATTAATATACGACATAAATTAGATATTTGGCTTTGCGGCTTTCGATGCTGCACGTCAGGGTTTGCGTGTTTTCGGTTTCGGTACGTTTAAGAGTAACCCCTTCCCGAGTACGAAGGCTCTGGGAGAACTGAAACCTATTTTATACGTGTTAGTGTGCCTCTTCCCTGGGAACGCCTGCTTTCCGTTGCCATTCGCCCTTTTGACTCGCGAGTAAGGAAACCCTGAGAAACCTCTTCTCCGTAGGAGAGGGGGTGGCAAAGCGGGGGTGAGTCGAAGTTGTGAGAAATCCCGAGCCCCAACCCCGCGGGAAGTCAGGAGCTTCTTCGTGCGCTTTTCCCAACCCGCAAAATCTGCGCGCGCTTCACTTTTCCAACAATCCGTTGTGCGATCTTTCCATTCGGAAGGAGAGGCTTTCGAAGAGAAAGAAAACCTTTAAATTAAGAATCTTTTTTTGCGAAATTTTATTTTTACTTTGCCAAATCCCAACATCCATCGTCGGGAGGGAAACCTCTCCACGAGTAACGAATTATAGCTAGGTCCAGTGGCCACAGTTGGAATGGTTCCTTATGAGAAATAGACCCGTAGACTTCGCTTAGCGCAGATTTTGGTTTACCCGTTTTTCCTTCCCTTTTTCCCGAAACAGCTGCCAGGTGCGATGCTCCCGGGAGCATCTGGATAATTGGGGAAAAAAGGGCTTCCTTCGAAGTCTGCAAACCGTCGTAGATCGCTCGACCAGATTGGATCATTTACGGTAGATTTGACTAGGTTGCGGCCATTCGACCAACGCTTTCCTCGTTTCCTAGCCATCTCCCGCTTTTTCCTTTGTGATTTTCCCAAAAACCCCAAGGAGTTTTCTATGCGCGCATCGTCGCTGAAAATGTAATCAACCTCGTTTCTTTTCTTGTTTAACTACCGAAGGCACAAGAACGATCCAAAATGCCGGATTTCGGAAGTAACGCGAATTTTCGCCAATGTTCCGAACCTTGGTTTTTTTCTTTCCCGTGATCGTGTATCCGCGTCGTACCGGTGATTGAAGGCAATTTTCACAGAGATCCAGCTATTCCGGTTGCATTCGCCACGGTACGCTGGGTTTTGCAAATTTTCGACGAGTGATTTGTCAAAAAAATAAAAAAAAAGAGGAAAAGCGTTCTGCGCTTCTGTTGTTCGGTTACAGTTCTCTAGCGGATTTTCTGATTGAGTATGTTTATGGAAGGCCTCTATGGTGAAGGGAAAGAAGATCCCAAATAAAGATAACTATTGTAAAACGCGTACGGTTACACATGTTTCTAGTTGTGAACAGCAACAATTTACACAAAACACTTAACTTTCGCGAAACCTCGTTTTGATGGAAAAAAGCAACACGCAAACGAAAGCAGACGCACTAACAGGAAGATGATTGATTCGCGCAATAATAGTTAAGCCTCATTTAAATTTGAATACCGTGCCTTGAACTGGAAAAATCCGCTCGCTGGAAAGCCAGAGTTCCACACTGGACGTTTGAATGAAACGGCGGTGCACGTTTAACGAAATGTCACGCCTCGGGAGATGCGCTGTGGTGGTCATCCAATTTGATTTGATGGGTTTGGTGTGGTTTTTTGGTTTTGTTTAGCCCAAATCGCCCGTCCAGCGTCCTTCAGAATGCCATTAGCCACGGCCTATTGTCCACGGCGTAGTTCAGAACGCTCGGTTTGGGGGAGGGGTTTCCGTTTAGAGGTGGAAGCCCTTGTTTACGCCACCAGACTGAGGAATTTTCGGGGTTCCAATTTTGTAATATCTCCATTAAAAGGCACGTATTGTGATTTAATTTACAAGAGCGGTGGTGTTCTATAAATAGTAATAAAAGCAGACATTTTAATCAGAGTTACACATGGAGTGGAAAAACATTTTCAAGGTCTGCAATGGCAAGCGAAAGCAGATCCTCCATAGCTTCGAGCAGCGAACCAGACACTCCACGAGTCCTTAAGGTATCGTAAATACAGGACGTAGTTGAGGCATCGTAAAAGTCTACGCCATATAGGAGAAGCCTGAAAACAAACTCCACAACCGGTAATTAAAGCTGGCCACATACAGCTCGAGCTCTGGAACTCTTCGAGCTGGGACTGTGACACACTGCGAGTCGGTTCGGGTGTCAGTGCACGCTTCCCTTTTGCATCCATCATCCATCCATAATTATGCTTGCTTCGGGTCAATCTGGCCGTCTCGGTAGAAGCGTACCAGGGTGACGTCTTGATCACCTTGGCGCAGAGACCGCGCTTCCAGGACGTACGGAATCCCGCGCCAAGGGATCGAAGAACCCAACGTCCTTCGAGCAACCTACCTAATAACAACATCGGACACCGCCCGGGAGCCCACGTGACCCTGGGATGAGCGTTGGGACAAAACTGAGCACCCTTAAAACCAGTTCCTGCGCTGAGGTGGATCTCCTCCAAAGTAATTTTATCCCGCAACGGGTGAAGCTCGTGTGTGGAGATGTAAAAATGGAAAAAAAGAATGGCAGAAGCCGGCCGGCAGACGATGCTTCCCGAGCATGATCATGATGACGGTGGTGATGATCGTTAAAAACTCACGTGCAAAGGGTCAACTGGTAGGACGTGGAGTATTAAATTTACATTACACTTCCCCCGGACCGGTACCAAGCGCGTGTCCTCATATGGGACGCTTGTGCTCTGCAGTGTGTGTCCTCTAGACCGTTCCGTACGAGCGGAAGGCACGGGAAAACAGGATCGCGGAGTTCCATCAAAATCTCATCGTTCCCTCGCTGAGGCCGGATGACCTCGAAAATGTGTGTATACAGCTCCCATATCGAGCGAAGCATGTTTTTCACCTTCAACACCTCGCTCCCCCCTAGCGGATGCTTTTCCTCCAAAAAACCATCGTACGACAAATTGAGTCCAATGCGCAATACGCCACCGATAACGGCCCTTCGGAGCTTGCAGGTAGTGAAAAACGCGTGCGCATAGGCGGACTTTTTTGTTCCTATTTTCAAGTTGAGCACTGGAACCAACCGTGTGTTGTCCGGTGATTAGAAGCAACAGAACAGAACATCGCACTTGTGGTTTGTGGAAAATCGCAGCACCGACGCGGGAGAACAGTTCATCATCGTACGCCGGGACACGCTACAACCTGCCGACTCTGACAGTGCCGCTGATGAGACCGATCAATTAGAGGTGCGTCGTCCAGCTCGCCACCCCCCGAAGTGTCGACTTCAGGCATCGACTTCAGCCGGCATCGGGCGCATATATAGCACGCATTGTCGATGTGCAGTGTTTTATCAACTGCGAGTCCCGTGGGGTTGTTTCACTTCGGAAAACTTTCAATTAATTGATAAGCGCCCGAGTGCGCCGGCCGGAGATCAAACGGTCGGTCCCCTCGCCGTCGACGCGCGGGGAGAAACGATATCTCGCGTGCTTGTTCCCGATGTCCGTACGATAAATGACGATGTTATGTCACTGATAGCGACTCACCCTCTAAGGGGACTCGGGAGGCGAGGGAGAGTGAGTGCAACATGCGGAGGGAAGAATGACCACCCATGGATGCTCTGGTCGGAGACGGTTTTTTGCGAAACGTGCGGAACTTCAAGGTCCGATCGATCGATCAATCGGGGACAGATGATTGTGGAGCCGACTATTGATCAGACGCGTCCGATACGAGACGGTGGATGACTTCATCCACTCCATGGTCCGATGTTTTGGCTGCGTAAGATCCGGTACCTTAGGAATGCCCACGCCGCACGTGCCTGTCCTCGAAGGGAGATTCCAACGAAGTTGTACTACTGTCTGGACAATGTCCTGTTCTATTTAAGGCCACCTTGCCGATTTCGACAACACGCAGTGGAGTTTGGAATTTGATAAAAATAGAACGATTACTTCATTATGCCCTTATTAGACGAGGACTTGAGTGTCATTTTTGCCCAGACTTTTTCTACCAAAAACGGAATCAGTTCCGATTATGAGGAAGGAATATTTCTGTCAAATGCGATTTGGGAGTAAAATTCTGGGCAAAGATGACTGTTACAGTCCTCGTCTAATAAGGGTACTACGATTTCCTGACAGCGTTTGAATTGATTTAGAATTTATTTGGTTACAGGACTTGTTGACTGGAAATTGGTTTATTGAAATGTAATAACTTGCAATTGTATTGTTCTTAAACCCGAGCTGAGCGGTATTCCAAAATTAAACTGCTTTTACTAACAATTCTCCAATCAAGAAACGATGGCTTCTTGCGATGCCTGACTTAAAGCCTTTGGTTGCTCCTTCTATCGGACGTATGACACGTTAGTGATCCTCGCAATCTAACTCCGTACTCGCCTCTCGCGTTCTAACTCCTGTCACCTGTCATTTGGCAAACTGTTTCGCGATCTCGTTAGTAAACAAAGTTTACTGGACTATTCCAAGAGACTTGGATCTAATTGTTTATAGATGGTGGAACATTTTGGATGTTCTTATAACTGTTACTATAATGCAATTTTCGGATGTTTTTACGTCTCTTTAGTGAGGTAGACCTCGTCACTTACAATAGCGCCACTAACAGTCAAACAAAGCCACTCACAGGACGCTATATTGTAAGTTTACTACTCTTCCTTTCAACGCTGTTACATCGTCCCGTATTCTAACCATTACCTTGCGACGCGTGGGAACGATCGGCGGATTTTTGCACACGAATTCGATTCGTGACGACAGATTTGTCACTCTTTATTGCCCGAACCACGCGCGACACGATGTCGGATGGGCAAAAGGGCCTTGTTACTAGGGCGCGCTTTGAGACTTTGGAAGTTTTTAAAAGCGAAAGTAAGTAAACCAAGCGTTGAATCCTCGATCGTGACAAAGGGCTTTCGGTTTCAAATCCAAACAGCTTTGTTACAACTCATTCGAATGCAAAAAAAAGCCTGTCCTTTTAGTACCATTTCGTGCGTTTAAGGTGTTCGATCGATAAAAAAGAGTTTATTTTTCCCACTCCCAAATAAAATGGGTCGATTGCGAATCTGTGCTTTTGCCCCGAAACGCGTGACATGCAGGTCTCGCTGTTCGGGAAGCGTACGTGATGGTTGACGAAGGCAGGGTGGAGATGTACCGGTGCCACCGGTGGAGTCAACCGGAGCAAAAAGACGAGATGATAAGACGAAAAAAAAACAATCGCATACACACACACACTTAACGGCGCAACCCCGACGACTCGGCGACCCGGTGTCGACGTAAAAGTGCGAATTATGCGTGCGAACGACGCATTCCGGACGGTTTCCCAACGTGTCAACACCAGGCCACCGGGCGAAAAGGGCCAAGCCGGCGCAAAATTAAAACCTTAGCGAAAACGATGCAAGAAAAAAGGGTATGCCTCCCCCCCTCTCCCCCTACGGGAGGGGTGGAGGAAAATTCATCATAACCACAATTATTAGCTCGAGCGACGTGCGGTAATGTGCAAACATCCGATGCCAGGGTTGACCGTTTTCATTAAAGTCGTTTTTTTGCTTCGCCCCTGAAGGAGTTCGCTTCGCGACAAGCGTGTTATCATTGACTGGTCTTGCCGGCTTGACCGGCTCCAGCTGAAGGACATTACTGCGAGTCTCGGAGTGGTACGGTCTGGCCACAACGAGACGCGAGTTTAGACTAAATGGTTTGGTGTCTCGCTGCAATTGTTGATGTTAGGATCGGGGCTGAAAAATGGCGTCCCAGGGAGAATCCGTCTGTATTCGAATATCTCTCCCGATTACGTCACAACCGTCGCACGAAGTACAGATGTACCATAGGCAGGTGGCAGACTGCCCCTTTTGTGTTCGACCTGAACCGTGCAGCTGATCTGGTGCAACCATCCCATCCAACCTGACACATCTGGGACTCCGATTGCGCGACCGCTACAGAGCGCCACCAGCCTGTCACTAACTGACAGCGAGCCCCCTTCGAAGTTCTTCCGCGAAGTCTCGGCGTTTGGTTGGAAATTAACCTACCACCAGCACACCGAAACACCCGGTTGGTGAAGTTTGACCAGCAAGATGGGTTCCTCTCCCTCGCAACTAGGGGTTCTTCACTCTCGGAGTTACAAAGTGACAGCCCGCGAGTCACGTTTTCTTGCAGTTCGACATTCCGCAAGCGCGCCCGGATGAACGAACGGCATTCGAACTGGAGCCTCGCCGGGTGGACGCGGCTCTTCCTACTTTCGCCTTAATGGCCGGGCCGGAGTGCATAATCGATCATTGTGCCGTAATGCTACACGGAACCGATGTTTCTCAATAGTTTTGCAACTGTCCGAGGGCGAAAGTGTTTCGAAAACACCGTTAGGCTGAGGAATGTCGGAGAACCTATACCAACAGATATAGGAGAATGCTGTTTTGAGGCATTGGATATTCACCAAATAAGAAAATTTTGAGATCTGTTGTTGCACTATAGTTGAAAATCAAACTCATGTTCTGATAAGCTCCTAAATGTTCAATACTTCAATGTTCACTACTTCGGCTTTCATTTAGGTGGCATTGCATTGGGTGTTCCCCAAACGGCTCAAACGGTGTGATATGAAGTGTACGATTGGAAAATTGCTTTTCTCACTCAACCGGTCAGCAGAACAGGAAACATTACCGGCTAGCTACAACCTCTATGAAACTCCCCTGCATCGTTGCGTCGCCCCGGCCCCTTCTGGAGTCGAAGAACTTCCGCGGGGTTCGAGGTTTTCGGTTTGGTATGGTCCGCTCGGGCGTGATGCTCAAGTCTGCTTGTGGTGCAGCGAAGCCCATCAAGTTCTGCGCTCCGAACCGCTAACTGCTGAATGCCTTCCAGTTCACCACGGACGCGGCTCGCGGAGGCAAAAGAAAAACGAACCCAGCCTTTTAATCAGCCACAAGAAAAACGGCTAACTGAACGGACCAACTGGCACCGGCGTCTTGGATCTAGGGAGAGTACACACACACGCACACTCACCCGTCTAATTGGTACTTTTGGCGGGGAGATATGCTGATACTGGCGCAGAGTAACGATGGAGGTACGAAGGAACGCCAGTCAGAGGATGGTTTAGGTAGGAATCGATCTTCGAAACGTCTTAATATTTACTCGCCAGAGTCTAAGCTCTGCAGGAGACTGTGGCGTTGTAGCGTTTCGTCTCTTCCTTCGGCCATTCATCCCGATCGTAGCATGTACGCTATGCTGACCACTGGTCGATTTGTTCGATTTCGTGCAACTTTTACCCACTCACATACACACACAGCAAGGGGAGCTTGGAGCATATGCCGGTAACTTGGAATGTTCTCTCGAGCGCGTCTAGCCATCAGTTCGTGGCTTAGCAGCGGAAAAGGGGAAGACGGACGGCGAGCGAGGAGTCGACCAGAGGATAGTAATGGGTAATAACACCAATTAGAAGTTATCTCAGAGCTACACGCAGATTGACCCGCTTCGCTGAACCCGCTTCGGCGGCCGACGGTTCTGGTTATGTTTTGCGGTTATCTTAGAAGAGGGGTTGATTTAACGATTTTTTTGTGTGTGTACTTCGTTTCTCAATTTCCGTCTGGCCGGTTGGACATGGTGGTGGAAAATTGGTATAGATGTTTTTTTCTTCTTTCCCCCTCCTGCAGTAAGTATCAGAAAAGTACTCTTAAGATAAACAAAGTATTAACACCTTCGACGCGGATCTACCTGTATCGTGCATAATGATTCCGTTAAGGCCGATCGATTTACGATGCCGAGGAACTTCAACGTCGCTCAAGTACTTAGTGCCGGTTTGATAAGCCGAAACGGTCTCCAAGGGTCCAGTCTATATAAAGTTAAATGCCCGCGCAGCCATTCGTTCATCCCCGGCAATCGAATTCGTTCTCGCAATCCGCGCAGCCCTTGTCCCAATTTGTCGTGGACCGTTTCCTTATGCCATTATGTAACGACAAGAAACATTTGTGCAGCCCGGGCGAAGGTGTCAGTTACGCTCCTCCTCCTCCAGCCACCCACCCAGCCTTTAAACGCTTATCAGCTGCATGCGCGACGAATGCACGAACATACCGTTTGGTACAACCGGCGCTGACCGCTTTGCGACCGTGAGTTGAATTGGGGTTTCACGAGTTGGGTAGAATTTGTGCAACCTCGATCGCCGGAGGAAATATCGATGCAATCAGCTAGAACGAAGTGATCCCGTACGCTGGAGGAGGTTAATTACGTGCACTCGCTGAACTGCCATGCGAAGCCTCAGATTCCAGTGATTCTAAACCAGCTTGTGGTGAGGCTATTTGCACGCCATATCGTCAAGACATCCTAAAAAACTCCCTAAAGTCCAAGAGACTTAGGATTAGAGATGGATACGAGTTGTTTCATGTGGGACTACACGTCTATCCTATATTTTTTCCTTCAGAATAGCTTAAGAAGCGCTGCGTTGGACGTTGAGTAAGAGTATTTGCAAATCTGGAAGCCTTGCTCTACATCGCCCGGGCGTATAGCAGCAACGATGCAACCAACGGACGATTAAGTTAATCAGGCTCGTCGGTGGCCGTTCGACCCGTTGGAATCAAGCCGTTATCGCTCTGCATACCCCGCCGACTGCACGTCGACTTCTTCGCAGGCTTGTCGCTAACAGTGGTTCAGCCACTCAGCAGATTGATGTGTTTGGCCTTTCGGGTGCATGCGGTTCACATCCACACGCTTTCGGTGCAAACGTACCTACGACTTTCGTTGGAGAAAGGTTCACCGTTTCGACCGAATGTGCTGTTGAGTGTGTGTGTGTGCTGAGACATGGGTTGATGGCATTTTGCTTTCTTCCAGTGAAAGAGACCCGGCACCATTGGCTTGATGGCTCATTTGAGGCGCGTTGAATTATTCATCGTACCCGTGGCGGTGGCAAGGGTGCCTCTCCGGTATCAAACATCTTGGCCTGCTTCCACCCGGTCCCCCCACCATGGCAAGGCCATTCGAGAGTCTCCCCAGCCCGAGTGTGGCCACACTCCAACGCTCCAACCTTCGTCAGCGGTGCAGCGGTTTCGGATTAAGCTTCTTTCACCTCCGGATTCCCATGCTGAAACTCGTGTATCGCAACTGCGGACGGTTGGCAAACCGCGATGCACAACATTGTTGCGCTGATCGAATGCATTTCTCCCAAAATGGCACCCCTCTCCGCCTCCCCCCTTTTGACTGAACGAGCGATGGAGTGATGTTGGTTCTTCCTCTCTCTTTCTGCCTACTACTTAGGTTACGTAGGCTCAGGTTGTGGATTACTCTTCTGGCTCAGGCTCGCGAAACGCTCCGAGGTGACTAAGCTCAGATAACCTTAGCCCAAGAGTCTTCAAGCAAGCGCCGCTGGAAGGCAACAGCAGCAGGAAAAAAAAACCTACACATTCACACAGGCACACATAAATAGTGGTCTTGGAAGTAAAAGCAGTTCATGAAGACGACATCCTCCGGCAAATGTGGGAGCTCGAGGTATGGGATTGCAAGGGGCATTTTGTTTGGCATTCAGGTGGCTGTGGTGGCCTTACCTTGCCTCCACCACATCCCTCTATCTCTCCCTCTCTCTCTCTCCCTCGTCCATACTTGCAAGTCGTTGGATTGTTCAGTGCACTTGTGAACTGAGCTGAAAAGTGAACTAACTCGCCTTAAAAAAAGAAGCAAAAACACATGCTCCAGTGAAACGGAAACAAAACACTAGCATTAAAAAATAAAAACAAAAACACCCAAAAGAAGAAGTATCCGGTGAAATGTTAGTGCTGCATGTGTGTGTGTGTGTGTGGGCATGTCTGTTTCACCTGCCGATAGAAAGTACTTTCGTTCACTTTCGCAAAAGCCAATGGTGCGCGAATGATTACCGGCTTTCGGGGGAGGGCTATTTTTGGGCAACAAGGCTTTTTCCTGTCTCTCCCCAACACCTACTGCCGGTTTGCCCGTGGCCAAAAACTTTCTGTAACAGTGGCAGAGAGTAGAAAAAAAAAGCATATTAGGAACTTCCTCATCTTCGTTTCACTTCGGGGATAGCAATGACGATTTCGATCAAGCGCCTTTGTGCCGCCTTTGATCGGCTTAAGTGCATTAGGTATCTTCTAATGAGGATCTTAAGTTCTTCGGCTGCCTTCCGGGGGAGTTGTTTACGTAACGCTGCCCGTGGAACTCGATCCTTTTCACCCGGAACTGTTTCTGGTTCGGCTCGAACAATCGAACCAACGAACGAGCGCATCGGGAGCAATCATACCTTTCCTTTAGTCCTGCGACGATCCTCAGGCCGGTCGGGAGATTTACATGAATACGATTATTAGTTTTCTGGTGCGCACGGGGACGCAAGCCAGAACTGGTCGGGGATCTATAGGGATAAAAACCGAACCTGAACGAAAAGGTTGAAAGAATGTAGCTTGTTAATTTATGTAAAAGAGATTTTTCTTCAGTCCATTCTACCGTCTCCTCCTACCCGAGAGTCCCTCCTCTACGAATTTCGAAATGAAATGTGTCTTTGCGTGATAGTCCGGACGGGTCATGGATAGCGGGTGTTGTGTTTTCTTCCACTTGATCCACCTTCTTCTGGCCTCTGCTTGTGGCTTGGATAAACCGGTACCATGAAGACCCTGGAGGTGGACCCGCGTTCCGCGATCGCTGCATCCCAGAGCGAGTTTCCGACGCACAGGGAAACAGGTTCCGGGCTTATCACCACTATCAGGTCCGCAACAAGTGCCGCTTCCGGAGCGCGCGCGTCTCTGTTCCGGTCATTCGGGTAACGAGCTGCTAATTATGAAGTTAATTACCGCATTACACTATCGCGCGACGATATTGGGGCGTTCCGTGGTCAGCTTCTGGAAAGACCGGTCGTGTATGCCATCTTGGTTAAACTGAAGCACAAATTAAAAAGATCCTTCTTGTATCGGAAGTACGTTAAAGTGTTGCATTTTTTCCTGCTCAAATGCGAAACCGAATGGTCACAGCATAAGGTCCCACCTGGACCGCCTACCGCGCCTTTCGGGGGTGAGGAAGACGTCCCAAGGGGGGAAATGCAGGGATTATTTATATTTATTCAAATCAAGAATTTCTACCTAAGGCTCCCGCGCGAACATCGACGAACGCACGCAGCAGAACAGCAAGTGTCCCTGGAATGTCCCGCGGAAGGCGACGGATGCGAGCCAGGAGGGCAGTGTGTTGTCGTTATGACAGTGATCGAGGGCATCGCCGCCGCGGCCTACGGTGTGTGTGTGCCTTCAGGGCCGAGGAAGTCAGGGTTTTATAGCGATTATCATATCGCTGTTTTCTTTTCGATTTGTTCTCCCGTGCTAGCCTTCCCTTCTGAAGAAGACACCTTCGCCGAGGGCCTCCCCGCTGCGGTCCGGATCAGGAGGCTTAGCTATTTGGGTTGCGCGGCGGCACGGAAGAGGGATACAGGTTCTTTTATTTTCGCTCCCTTCGCTACGACCGGTGCGGCCTTCCGTTGCCGATGTTCCGCGTTGTTGTAGCCGTCAGCATCATTAGTGATATCATCGTGATACGCGGAACCGGTTTGTGGGTCCCTTTCGAGGGCCCTTGCTTGGCGAGCATCACCTGTGGTGTCCACAGCGGGATTAGGCTCGCCGACGCGGTTGTACGCTAGTGCGATCCTACGCCGGAACAGCTCACGATAGGACGGCAGAAGCAGCAGCGCATTTTTCATACCGATGCCACCGGATCCGAGCCCTGGTTTGGGCGTTAGAGGATTGCAACCTGTTGCACCCTACGAGTCCCCGAAGGTAGTTTCCGTCGTCGTCGGGCCCTGTTCCTTTCCCTGGCATTCGGGAGTCTTGTAGCGTGTTTCGAAAAAATGCTAAACCACGGGAGGCGAACTCCGTGCCGGGGCAGAAGAGTCCGAGGTGTGAGACTTAGGGAAATTTGATCAATACCTTGTGGAGTCGTGTTTCACGATTTAGCGTCCGCGGGAATTTGCGCCGCTCGAGGGAGCGGGCGTTAAGCGGATTGATAAGTTGCGATCGATCGGCCTGGGAGTGTGTGCAAATTAAGCGGAAAATTTTTCGACTACCGATATTATCTGATGTTCTCGGTATTATCGAGTGTTGACGCGGTCCCACAGCGAGGTATCGGTGGGGCTTGAAGCGGGATACCGTTTAAAATACCCTCGAATAATCAGACATTCAGTATATTATATCTGGTGTATCCGTTACGCCTGATTAGGTCTTCTGGCGGGGCCGTTTTGCGGCATTCGAGCGAACGAAACGGGACAAACCCCGGAGGCTCCCAGGTCGACCATTTGATCTATCGACCTCCACCGAGCGACCTGAACCCTCGCCCGGTGGCTGCCGTTGAGAAGTTCGGGAAGGTTTATGGGCGATTAATACCCAGCCAACCCCGGTGAGAGGTGATGTATGGGTTGGCTGTGTCCTATATGGAGGAACGCAACGGCACGATCCGATGGACCGACGTCGACTGCGGGGGTTTTAATAGGTGTATCATTTTCATCACGAACAATTCGGGTCGACGCAGCTTGAAAATGGGAACGGAGGGAAGACTGACGATGGATGGTGTGTCGGTGGGAAAGGATTCTAGGCTGGTGACGTCCTACCGGCCTACGGTAACACCGAAAAATCAACATGCTACAAGCGTGCTCTCCTAGCTGTATTGTATTTTGGGCGGCTCTCTGGGATCTAACGGAAGCAATAAATTAGAGTCTGAGCTTCCCTAACCGTTAATGGTAGGTTCTTAAGGGTGTCGTTTCACTCTCTCCCTCACAAACTCCGTTATATGTCCCAGTGTTTAACCCAGCAACAGACATCAGGGACCCTAAAGTGATCATCCACTTAATTATTATCGCTTGTCAGACAGACACCTTTCGGCGACATTGGTGTCGCGTTTTTGTGGGAGTCTTACTTAACGTTGGTGGAAATGTACAAAGAATGTGTTTTTAAGTGAATTATAAAGATTTCATGAATGCTTGAACGAGCACTCCGTTTCACGCCGCAAACGTTCCACGTTCGGTTGATGATAGCAATTTGACGTTCTAAGCTTATGATTACGATACGATCGGCGCGGCGCGAACCAACACCATCAAGCCGGCTCAAACGGTGACTTGCTACACTTTCTCTACCTCGATTCAGCCTCGTCGTTCCAGATGAGCGCGGATGTGCAAACTACCCCGACACGGGAGAGTCCTAAATACCAAAGCGTCGTCATACCAAATGCCATGGTGTCAATGTGCATCGTAAATAGTACAAGCGTAGCAATTTAGCAGAATATGTTGGAGAAGAAGAAGAGACGCGAAGAAGCGAGCGAGTAAAGTATCTTCCGATCCTTTCCGATGGCATCATCCGCAGCTAATGGATTTTATTAGACAGGCATTCCTTCGATCGTCGCCAGGCCAGGTCGGAGTCGGAGAACGGTGGAGAATCTCTATCCCAATGGGGTCCCGAGATGCTAAAGAGTCTCGACCGAACCCATGCTCAAAGGGTGATGACGCCGACCCGCGGGTAGATACCGGTACTCTCTTCGCGTCGGTTCGCCGTGAGATGAGTGAGCTGCAGGGGGCTCGTTCGCCGTAATAAAATGGCAAAGCCGGCGATCATCTATCTGCCTGCCTGCCAGCCGTCGGCGGGAACGAGGATGACTTTCGGGGCGACGGTAACCTAGTAAAAACATTACCTAACCGATCGCCTCACTTGCCTGCGTCAGACAGACGACGAGGATTCACGAAGTATAGAAAGGAAATAAAAAAGCGTCGTAGTCTGCAGCTCGTGTGGAGGTTCAATCAGGTCTTCTGCAAAAGACAAACGTTGGCCTCAGTGGACTATGGGTACGGGGAACCTGCGCTAGGACAGACTTTGCGTCGTCGCGTGTAGTTGATGTCATCCGGGCTGGTTCCGTGGGAAGCCAAGGCACACTGACCTTCATTTGGGAAGCCTTCATCGCTCGCCGCTAATGGATTAGGTTCACGTTTGTTGTGGAAATGCGGTGACGGGCGGCCGAAGCTGGATTTATAAACAGAAACCGCTCCTACCGAGAGAGCAATAGAGCCGGAGAAGGCGAAGGACGGAGGCTATAAAAACACTGGGCCATGACACTGGGAGCAACGGTATCTCGGGAAAGGAAGTTCGACGCGCGCGTGAATGACGTTAAATGCCATCTTTCTTTCCGGCCGTGTAGGTCTTTCCATTTGCCCAAAACCCGAGGATCATCTTCCCTTGTGGGCACCCCGAACGCAGGTCGGGCAGTAAATCACCTGTGTCGGGGACGGGGACCCTTTCGGAGACCTCTGGGTCGCTAAACGGTGGGCTAAATGATTCAATTAATAAAACTGACCCGAAATGAATCATGGACTTATGGCGGTGGTACCCTCGGAGTGCGCAGTGACGTTCCCTGTGAAGTTGGCCTTTTAAGTTGGCCAACCTCTGCGGTTGGTGTTGGGCAAACGTCAACAGGCAAACTCGATCTCGGGGCAGATGACCTTAAGAAGATGCACATGGAGGAATTTCCACCCCTATGGATTGGCGTTGGCGACGCGATCACTAGCTCCGGAGTCGGTCGGTTTGTCGAAGTCCTCCTTCCGTAATGGCCATCCATCATGGGTCGGATCCAAGTGTGCCGTAGTATCCCCGGAACCATAGAGAGTACGTCCGCCCGTGACCACTCTTGAGCCGTATGCACTTCGCGATGCATCGAGGTGCGCCGCCGAATCTTCATAAATCATCCGCTGTCCCTTCATATGAGGTTGCAACTACCAGGCTCTGGGTCTGACGCCGAAGACTTGCCTACCCTTTTCGCTTTCCTTCGGTCGGATTCCGATGGCTTCGATAGCTAATTGGCGCAGATTAGCGGCAGCCTTATTAATCATGCTGCGAGCGCTCCGGCTGGCGAGCATGCGAAATGTGGGAAGCTAATTGGACTTGAACCCGTGGGAGGCTCGCCCGGGCTTCGCATGCACCACTGCGAGCGGCTATGTCCAGCGAGGGACCCTCGGGTGTGAATTTGTTTTAACCTTTTCCGTTGCCCTTCTTTTTTTTTTGTTGGTCCGGCAGATTGGTTGTGATATTTAATTTTTCCTTCAACTTAAATTATTGAGACTCCGTTTTTTTCATTACATTCCCTTAAGGCCTAGACTCGCAAATCCCGGTGGGGAAATGTCAAGCATATCGCTTTGGTAAATATTTGCACGGAGCCTCCGGTCGTTGGAGCGAGTCGGGTTGTTGTTTTTTTTCACCAGCCCGTGGTCAATTTTATGAGGTCTTAAAAGTTGCTTAACTCCCTTTCCGTGCATGGTGTTGCACTTTGCGGTGCCATATGCATTCCCCCACCCGGTTCGATAGAATCACTTCAGCTTTCAGTTTCTTCGCTAAAATATTCCGCTCGGACTTAACCAGATTCGCGTGCACATTAACCTGTCTAGACCGGTCGAAGCGTTTGACTTGAAGGCAGCACTCTGCTAACCGTGACAGGTGAACTTTAGCCATCAAATAGCGGGAAACTCCGGTTGAAGCTGGCCGCTCACTGAAGACCCCATGCCATTGGCTTATCTTAACGGTGCAGCTAGTTTTTATGCACCTGTGCATAAGCGGATCGTTTCTTTTTACGTGTTTGTTTTGCGTTCGGCCTTTAAGTCCGCTCGCCGATAATGGGATGCTTGTAAAATGAATTGTCAAATCCCACAAGGCTACCTTCTAACAGTGTGGTGCTTATGACTCAGCGCGTTGACGAACGGACGGTGTAGGATAGCCGGATGCAAGGTTCGCGCACCTTGAGACGAACACCCACAGGAAATGCCGGCATTTGTCTACTACTCCAGCCATAGTCATCCGCACTTCCCCGGTCTTTTGGTGCAATAGACGTGGTTACTGCACTGACGTTCGCGACATTCCAGGACCGCTTTAGGAACACCTTCTCCTTCGTTGTACGGCGATGGCGATACAGATTTCCATGAGTTTGCATAAATTATCCAACCACCCAAGCACCCCATATATACACTGCTAGCATCGATCGATCGGATAGACCACACGCGGTCGCGCTCTCACCTTTCGGCTCGCTCTCGCCAAACTGGTTGATCTTTTCGACCGTGTCTAAACCGTGAACTAGGCAGTCGAAAATTGGGTTGCCCCACCAAGTCGCGATCGCGGACAAAATCGCTGAAGAGTGCGGTAGAATCGGAAAACACGTTTGCGAAGTGATCTCCCCTCGGTTGAGAACTGAGAGCTTGAGCCTGGCGCAAGTTCACCGTGGATCAAGGTGGAACATTTGGCAAAATGTCAGATGCAAATTTGACACGCCAAGTGTTGATTCCGTGTACCCTGTCCCGGTTGGCGATCGCGATCGAGACTCGACTCCGGTCCTTACATTGTTGCCGGCTAGAGGGCGTCACAGGCTGCAGGCAAAACGCTTAGACGTACACTTCCGCCAATGCAGCTGGTGAAGGTTGCCTGGACTCCAAAACGAACTGCTCATGGTAAAGAGAGTAAACTAAAATCTGGCGGAGTGTAATTGGTTTTTTGTTCCACAAATTCGCATTCCTTCGGAGTATCATGGAAGTAGGTAGTACGCCGCTGCTTCAAGAGCAAAAAGGTTTGGAATGAGGCCAACATGTAGCCAAAAAACCAAGGTTATGTAGGACAGAAAGTAGGCACATTGGACTAGAAATTAATTGCGAACGCCAGCGGCGAACTCTGGAACAAGCTTTTTTGGCATATAAACAAGTAGCGATCTAAACTGCTTACATTGCAAGACAGATACATTTCTTTACTTCTTTTAGATTTGTTGACTATCAGGATTGAAATTCTTTATCTTTTCTGTCAGAAAACTTGTCTAACTTTGTTCTCTATATACCTATATCGCAGTGATGCCTTACAGAGGTTGGTTCCAGTTCCTGTTAGCAATTTATCGAGCACCATCGAATCCCAAGGAACAACCCTGCGGTTAAACTATCGTTCAACGAAGGTGTTTCAATGCTGCAGCAATAACTCCTTCAAGCCTGGTGCATTTTAAATTTGTCTCAGCAACACCAAGATAGTCCCCCCCCCCCCTCCTCGCCACCCTTCCCCTGGTTTAGGTTCTCATTGGAAAACAATAGTCGTCTGAGGGGCGTGATGATTTTCGGGAAGCCTGAAGAAGCGTGTCGTCTAGGTGCGACGGTGGTTTCGCCTCGCCTTGCTATTCGGCGACCTACATGAAAGTTGGAAAGTCCCCTCCCTATTGGGGGAGGAGCAGGGCAAGAGGTGGGGTTCATAAAACAGAACAGCATGAAAACTCAATATAAACCACGCGGCTGAACCTGGTGGGCTGTTAGGTGAAGCGCCGTGAAGGTGGTGATGGCCCCGCGGTGTTGTTTCTCACGCTTCGAAACAAAACGAAAAATTGCAGTTAACCTCAAAGCGAAATATGGAACCCGGAGGAGAAGCAGCAGCAGCAGCTCGGTAGTATTTTCGGTTCGCATGACGACGTGCCGCCCTGAAGAAGTGCATCAGGAATGGTGGGTTCCCCCCTCCTCGGTGCGGTCGGTGGAAAACCTACGAGGCCTACCTGATGGAATGACGTCTAGCGTCTATACTTTGCTCCCGACGCGCTGGAAAAACGCACACACCATCGTCGGTAGGCCGTGATTTTCTGTGAAACGCTTCATCGTCATCGTTGGACCTTGTGGCTGGACAACGCGGACGCATAGATTTAGGCTTTGAACTAGCACTTAGGAAACACGCCAAGGCAGGGAGAATAAGCAAAGAGAAATGAAGGCAAGGCATGCACACGATCTGCTTTGGTTTTCTTTTCCTCCAAGCGTCTCGAGTTGGCTAGACTTGTGAATGAATATTCATCGCCTCGGTGGCACCAAATTGAAGCATGTAAATAGCTCCCTTTGCTGGGGAGAGGCATCCTAAAAGTATGTTTTTCGCATAACGATTTGCATGCCGAGATAGGTTTTCTGCTAGTTTTATCCAAACATTCTGCCGAAGTTGCTTAACAGGATTGAATTGTAGTTTAAAAAAAAAAGCTCCACCAACTTTTAACATCGGAAAACTTTTTTTTTAGAGAAAGCTCGATGAATGCTGTGTTCTTGCGGTTTCAGAAATTTCATACAAAAAAAGCCCCATTCTCCTATTTGTCGCCTGTCTATGCCGTCTTGCCGTCTTTCCGTGGAGACATGGACATCACACGGTCGAATGCATTAATGTTATGCAAATTGTTACCCCACCCCCCGTTGGGAGAAACCCGAGAATAGATGACGGGAGACATAGGAAAAAAAGGTTAAAGAAGAGATTTTTTCCCTTCGCCCTCGAAACGGGACCTTGCGGGGTCAATGGGGTGGGGTGGAAAAGGTAGAACCGCGGAAATGAAGAAAGCACCATTTTCCTATCGTTGAGCGTCCCCCTTTTTTCCTGGTCTTCCTCCGCGGGGAAGACTTTCGCAGCGAACAACCTGTTGCTGGATAAAAAACAGCATAAAGGTAGAAGGGGTTCGCATACATCGTCATCGCACTTGATCGATGCTTCGCACATACAAACACACACACACACTTCTACACCGTCTGCATGGCATTAGAACGCCAGTTGGTGAAGCTGGAAAAGGCATCAAAAAGGAAACGGGGGAACGCTCAACCGTATAATGAGGTGACAGTGCGAGGAATGTAGGGAGAGAAAAAAAACGGAGGAATTTGATGGGATTTTATGGGAGTTTGATAGCGGGCACAGTGCGGCATGCATCGCCGATCAGCAAACTATTGGCTCCCCGACCCGTGGTGTGAATGTTTTATCAGGTTTGCATCTAAACTTCTTACACCCAATGTCAAGGAGACAGGGCTCGGGGGGAGGGAAGACCGTGCGAACGGTATATATGGTAAAAATAGACACTTGCAATTGTTCAATCCACGCACACTCGCCACTCGGGACTGATGGCAGGCAAAGCAGACGAATTCTAATTAGAGAAAGATTAATTAACATGAATTAAACTAAACCAGCTGGAATGTGATAGAATGTGAAGGATCGGAAGGATCGACGAACAGAAACGAATTTAAATAATCCAATAAGTGTAACTGTTTTCGAGAGAAACCATCGGTCATTAGGAGTCGGATTTCTTTGGCTTAACACTAGAGTAAATTGCTTTCGTATCTTGCCCGAATGCTTTTTAGGGGTCATTTTGACCCCTATTTTTAAAACGCTGTTACATCACTATTTTTGAAGATTTTTCAAATCTGTAAACTGTTACTTTTTAATATATTTGTTGACTATCTTTTGGCGTTTTAATTTTTCCTTGTACCACTTTCCGCTAGCTCGGTGTAAAGCGAAAAAGATCGATGGAATCGAAATTTAATATTTTTCTACTTATATTTTTTCAAAATGTATCATATAAACTCAGAAAAAATGTGCTTTATAATGCTTGTATATTAGGACACCTTTAAATACTAAGTTCATATTTTTAAGATAACAAATGACCCCACAAATAGACCGAAAAAGATGTAGAGTTCAAAATTTTCCATATTTTCATTTCCTATGATTTATTCCGTTATTCCGTACGCGACTATTTCGAAAGGTTATGCGGGATACATTACTTTAGGAATTGGCGTTATTTTCGATCTTTGAGGCTAATTTATGGGGTCATTTGTAATTGTAGAAATAAGATTTTAGTTTTGAAATGTTCCTCAACATACAAACTTTCTAGCGCACACTTTGTTTTTGACTTACATTATAGATTTTGAATAAATAAAAGCTGAACAAACTCAATTTCAACCGTTTTTGCTTTACACTGAGCTAATGAAATGAT
The DNA here is from genome assembly GCF_943734765.1 of Anopheles ziemanni. Lineage (NCBI taxonomy): Eukaryota > Metazoa > Arthropoda > Insecta > Diptera > Culicidae > Anopheles > Anopheles ziemanni. Next base: position 71,708,799 of record NC_080706.1, on the reverse strand, counting down.
GAAGAAATGCATCAAAAAACCAAAAACGTCAAAAGATAGTCAATAAATAAAATGAAAAGTAACAGTTTACGGATTTGAAAAATCTTCAAAAATGATGAAGTTATAGCGTTTTAAAAATAGGGGTCAAAATTACCCCAAAAGAGTTCTATAACTCATTCTAATGATAGTCAAGTTGGTACTCGGAACTGGTAGAACAGAAAAAACTGAAATTTTTGTTTTGGAAGAAGCCTTAGATTTTAAGAAAAACCTTTGTTATTGTTAAAATATTCAGCCGTTTTGGAGATATTAAAAACGAAAAATACTTTGGGGTCAAAATGATCCCCATTTAGGTTCTAGTGTTAAACAAAAGCTGCTAAAATAGATCACTTTCTTACAATTTCTTGTCGACCACCGAAAGGAAAGGTCAGCGATCGACTTAAATCGGTACATTTTAATTGGATGTACAAACTTAGAATTAGTTTTGCCACCATTTTCTAGCGCTCTAAATACGATCAAAAACGTACCAACCAAACTGGTCTGCTTAGGGTGAAGTTTGGCTGATAAAGATCGGGGTACATCTGGTTTGAATTTTGAGCATCCAACTTTCCCTCTGGAACTTACATCGGGTTCCATCAACTGCTTTTGGGGTGTTTTACCTTACGCTGCTTTCCTTATTTCACTAATGGCCAATGAGAGCGTGGTGGAACTTTTAGGTAAATAAAATTAATGGGAAAAATAAAGGTAGGAAAAGTTGAAACAATTTCCTGCCCTCAAATCTAAAGCCTCCACTCCGCTCCACTCTTCCCGGCAGGAAAACCAGCTACCGGCCGTGGACTAACAATGCTCGACACCGCGAAGCAGACGTGACGCTTCATTTTTATTTAGCTTCTAAACTAATTTTTCCCCAGTTTTTCCTCCTCAACCACCTGTTGATTGAAATTGTTTCGTTTTTTCGGTACATTTATAACTGATTTCCTTTTTTTCTTTCCCTTTCTCTCTTCCTTCTGCACTTGTAGGTAAGTGAAGGCAATCAGCGTCGTGTGAGAAAATGACGCCCGCTGCAGCGCTGCAGGTATTTTCCGAGGATGGTGCGGGTGGAAGGAGATTTGGTACGTCGACGTCACTGACCAACGCTTTTCACGGCAAACGTTGAGGTGAACACCGGCCGCGCCCTTCCGAGTGGGGTGTGAATTGGCTCGTTTTTGTTTTTTGTGTGTCAACCTTCGGACATGAGCTTTTAATTAGAAGCACGCGGGAAGCGGACGGGCGTGTTTGTTTCTTTCTTTTTTGTTGTTGTGTCCGGTGGATTGGGTGGGGAAAATTTTGAAGGTTTTCACCGGTTGCTTTTTTATATGTTCCGTTGCTTTTTTCTCATATTTTCTATTGCCCGAGCTAAATGCGAACGGTTGGTAAAGTAAAGCGTAAGTCGGAAAAAAGGCAGATGGCCACACTGGTAGGGCTTTGTGGTGCAATTTCGTAATTTAATTATTGCACCCGGTCACCCTTCCCAGCCCTTCCGGAGGCTCTTAGGGGTCCCCGAATTTTCCCTCCCCGGTGTGTTTTCTTTCCTACATTTGGGATGGAAACCATCGTCCGCGCTCGCCCTCTCGCAGAGGATGTGCCCGATTCTGCACCGTTTGTGTCCCAAACCATCAATCCGCGCGAAGACGCTACTTTGAATGTCGCGTTACATAATTGAATTACAAGCGCGCGGGTGAGGAGGGAAGAAGCGATGCACAGCCAACATTTCGGGCGCACCGATTTCACACGATTCACACGCGATTCACTGCCGCCGACCTGAAAGCTGCCTCGGAGCCAACCAATCACGATGATGATGATGATGACGGCGAGGGGTTGTTGCGAATTTTCGTTGTTTTTATTGCACTTGGATGGTCGAGTTGGTTGCTTGCTGTTATTTTTTTTTTCTTTCTTTCTTTCCACCCTCCCGTAATACTCTTCCTTGAGCGGATCATTTGGCGTTTGTGGCGGGGGAGGGGGGTAAGCGAACCATACACGCGGATGACACAGATCAGGCGGTCGGAGGTAGCCGGTTCTCACGAGTGGCACTCGCGCATTTGCACGCCTGATGGATGATCTAAACTGTCGTCACGGAGCCTTTTGTGCGGCACGAATTGAGTTCAACTGTGCATTTGTGTGTGTTTCGCCATTTCGTCAGCACGAGGACAAATTGTTGCCAAATTTAGCCAACGTCCAAAAACAATTCGGGAGCTTGAGAAATTTGATTTTCACTTTACGAACGATTAAAAGCATTAGAACAAACGATCAAACAAATTTAGTTAAAGCTGAAGAAGGGATTTTATGTTGGAAAGCGCTTCCCCATTGCGGTATTTGCAATCGAGAATTGCCGTTAATTAAAATGTACCGTCCAACGTTCGGTAAAGAAAAGAAAGGAGTGGAGAAAAATTACTCCACGATCATTTCATTGCGGTTCGTCACCTGCTCGCGCGTTGAAGTCTTTCGTAAGTGCACGCACGATATCTATTGCGGGTAAAGGCAGGAACGCAAACGCACACACAGGCTGAAGAAGAGACAATCAATTCGCTTTAACTTTTTTTTGTTATCCGGATTTTTATGTATTTTCTTTCGCGCGCTCGCGGGGAAATGGGGAAATAAAGTCCAATTTCGAACCGAATAGAACGAGACCCGTTTGGAGTTCAACGATCCCAAATCAATTCGAAATACACTCTTCGCTGCTCGCGTTGGACCACCCCCCCTCCCCCTTCCCTCTTCCAAGCTGTTTAAATGACGCTGCGACAACCCCGAAGAGAACGCGCCGAAGTCTTCCCGAAAAAAACGTTCGGGTTTGGGAAAAAAAGAGCGGAAAAATAGAAATCCCTCTGCAAGCAAAGTGTCCAAATCCGGACGCTTCGGAAGACCTCCTCCATTCCCGCTAGGAACGACCCCAAGCCGCCCTAGTAGCAATTTTGAGTGGCAAATGTGTTTCCGTCTCACTCCAGCTCACGGTCGAGCCTACAGCGCTACCTACCGTCGCTACCGCAACTCATCTCCCTCGTCCATCAATTGACCCGATCTATGAAAAGTTCTTGCCCCCCTACGTTTCCTTCCTATCCCGCGCCTATCGATGAGATTGGCGTCGGCTGTTCGTCGTCGATTCATCTTCGCCCCATTGATCTGCACTTCCTACCCCACCCTAGAATGAATCGTTCGTCAAACCGAACTGTTATGCGTTTTGCCCCTCTACCGTTTCGTCCCTATCCCGCGCCTATCGAAGAGATTGTCGTCGGCTGTTCGTTGTCGATTCACCTTCGCCCCATTGATCCGCACTTCCGACCCCGCCCTAGCATGATTCGTTCGTGCGACTTTTGTTGTTCTCGATACCTTTTCACGGTAACCAACACACTTTTTTTTATCAATTCGCTGCGTGTTGCTTCTTTGTTTTTTTTTCAGGAAATCAGTTGATAATGAAAATTGTCTGAAGAATGAAATTAGGTCAAGACCATGGGAACGTTTACTTAACGCTCGAGGAACCGGAAAGTTTGCACGGATTGAACGAACTTTCCCAAAATAAAATTTAACATAGAATAGTTAACTTTATTTGCTAACGCTTTGATTCAATGAGGCTGCTCGAACCGCGACAGTAAAGATTTTTAAGTTATAAAAAAGATCCAAGGATGCAGCTTCGGCCTCTTTGCTTCGGCCTTTTTCCACAATTTGTAAACCCACATACATTTTTTGGCCTTTGTTTGAATAACCATTCTGCGCCTTTTCGAACACTTGATTGGCGAACATAAATATCACTTATAAGACAAACAATTTTTCTAAATACTAAATCGTTCATTTACTTTTGTTGCGTTTAAATTGCAGAGGTTTTGGAATAAAAACGAATTACCAATTTTGTATTCTTGTCAGTTCAAACTTATCTTTTCGTGCGATGCTTCTTTATCTTAAATATGATTTGAAAAATATTAAAAAAAATACTTTTCTGAAAGTAAAGTGAAATAAAGATCTAAATAAATATAAGTGAAATTAAGATCTCGTCGAAACTAGAGTATGTTTTGTATGTAGTAAAATAATATGTCATAATCAGAATTCAGAATTTTTAACTATGCAAATTGAGATATGCGAAATGAGTTAGGCTGAAGGTAAGGTAATTTTAGAAACCGACCAAAACGAGAAATAACAACTTGACTATTTAGTTTTTTTTACTCACACTCTTTATGGCATCTTGTTTTTAATTGACCCTGTCTGTATAGTCGGTCTATTGTGTGATATATTTTTTTAAATATACGTCAAGCATTTCCAAACTTAGATGCTTCTTATACGACGTACTAATCAATTAAAAAATTTCAAATATTATACAACAAGCACATTTCGCGTTTATGTCTGTAATCATTTTTAAAGTTTGATATCGTAATAATCATAATTTATTTTGGGCGTGACCTGCAAAAAAACTTGCTTCCCTGGGAATGGAAAAGTCAGCTGAATGATTGCGATGGAATGCAATGATCCCGAGGAATGGACGACGATATGAACCCGATGATCCGCAGTGCATTATTTGTAACATAATAGCATGTCTGTAAAGATGTGAATTATAAACATACATCACCATACCCAAAATAAAGGTCAAAAATTAAAAGCCAACCCGGCGCCAACGACGTAGATGGTCTTTTTAATTCTAAACAACCTCCAAATGAAACAGCTATTCATTATTCCCTTGCACACTATCCGTAGTATGAAAACAAAGAGCTTTTTAAATCGCCTGCGGAATCGTTTGCAGCAGCGACACGAACAAAAGAGTGCAAAAGCGATCACTAGACAATTGGATGCACAACCAAAAAAAAGGAGAAGCACACGCGTACACTTCGTTGCTTCAAAAAATTTGTCTGTTCCAAATTGTCATCGAACGATACTGGACAGCTTGTAAGTGGCACTTTTTCCAACCACGCGATGGCCTCATGGTAGTGTGCAAGAAGCTCTAACGGGGACACCTCGGGATCGAGACAGCTTTGTGTAAGTATCAATAAAAATTATGAATCATTCTCACATTTGCAGCCCTAACAAAAAATCACATTCATAAAAAATATCAACCAGGCAACTAAACAGCCCGAATCGACCAGAGACGGTGTGGGGAGCGAGAACAACAAGCTCAACCGTGAACCAGGTAGAAAAAAGAAGAAGGCCTGCGGGAAGTAGCGGGTAGAGCAAAAGCCAAAAGCCTCCTGCGAATCACTTTTTTTTTTGCTCCGGTTGCCGAACGCCGGGCGATCGGCGCCGAAGCTGCGCTCGGCGACCATTCGGGAAAAAATCTTCGAACGGTCTGCCCCCAATCAACAAAAACCACAAAATCAGCCCTAGTCTGAGAAGTCTGATAGACTTCTCGGATTGTGGAGTTAGGAAGTTATTATCAGAACTTTTCCGAACGCTTTTCGCGTGCTCGCGAGCCTCTCGTGAGAACACCTCGGTTCGCTGCAGCGAGGACAAGAACTAAAAAAGCGTGGACACATTGAAAAAGCAAAGACACTCTTGTACCGATTCGCAAAACACAAAAAAAACTCTGTTCTAAACTCCTCTGCCTAATTTGTCCTTGCTATTTTTGTAGCTCCCCCTATGGTCATGTTTATTCCCTCTATTGGGTCTTGCTGTTTTTATTTCACTCTGTCGATATTTCTTTCAACTATTATTTTTCTGGATGTTGGTCATGTGGTGTCAATCTGTCTTAGTCGTGTGAGTGTGGGTGGTGTGCGTGTATTAATGTGCACTGTTGGAGAATCAGTGTTGGATGCGCAGTTGAAGGAAACACACATCAATTGGAGCGCCTGTGAAAAGTTGAGAAATGGTAAGTTTCGTATATATGTGATAGTGTACATACCTTCTTTGGAGTTGATCACTGGTTTTCTGCGTTCTTCGTCAGGATGCATCGCGTTGAACCACGGCTGGTTATAAAAAGCACCGTGCAACATTGCAATATAAACTAACGGGTTTCTCTTTTTAGGATTCTGAAAAAAATGTTTCGTCGGATTCTACCGCACAGCCCGTGGTTAAAAAAAGTGTATTGAAGCGTCATTCGAGTCAGAAAACCGTTAAAGTGCCCAAATCAACATCACCACCGTTGATTTGGTTGGTTCCAAATCCTCCACCACCAGCTTTAAAAGAAAATGTCCCGCCAGCATCAAAACCTACAACCTCACAGAAAAAACCAGTTCGTCCGAAACCCCAACCGACTATACAGCAGCTTGATTTTGAAGAGGAATCTTTGCCGCCCGCGATGTGGTTGGAGGAATACGAAATAGTACCGTACCCAACAGCACCCTCACCTACCACCGAACAAACATCACCACCTCCGTTGAATCCATTTGAAGCAATAGCCACCACCGAGCCTCCGAATCCACCATCACCACCTCTGACAGTGAGATCTGCAACTCCACTATGCTCCCAATGCCTGCGTCCAACGTCACCATCTCCTGCAGTCTGCTCAACAACCCCTGCTGCTTCCAAACCGCCATCAGTGTCTAACGCGTTTGAGGCCGAAATGCGTACACGGATGGACAGGCTGGAGCGACGTGTCGGCACTGCATTGGCCAAATTAGACCGCTTGCTGGATGCAAGTATTCCGCGAGCATCACTTCGCGTTCGGTCGTCATTCGAATTTAAGCCCTTGGAAAATGTGAAGGAGCTGGAGCAGTTTAATGCTGCTCTAGGAGACCGCGAGGAGTATGCGCGGCAGATGGAAACCTGGCTGCTCAGTATAAATATTGAAGGTGACTGTCGCGTTCGGCTCAATAATGCCGTAGAAGCTTTGTTCGAGAAAAGCTGCCTAGCCCAGCTTAGCTGGACAGGAGCCGGGAAAAATAAGCAAGCGGCCATGGAAAGTTTTAACAATGTCTTAATATTATTAGAAAAAGTAGCTAGTAACAATAGTTTAAGTGTAAATAGGTCATTTATCGCTACTTATTTTAAATCTAAATTTAAAAACGCGCCGGCCAGACTGCATTATAACGACAGTAGAAATCCTGTTGCTCGCCGTTTGAGGGAGTAAGTTAGGTGTAGATATGTGTATTTATGTAGTTAATAAGTTTTTTTTTTCAATGAAATTATCCTGTACATAGTTCTGAAATATTTGAAAGGATTCATGTATATATTTTACTTTATTTCTCTATCATGAAATAAAACAATTCGTTTCAATTAATTATTCAATGTTTTCTTTCAACAACAATAATAACAAAAAGTGTTTTAAACCTCATTTGATTTCTACTCGATTAAAGTGTGTAAGAGAGGTAAAAAATCTAACAGACCCTCGTTACGTTCAATTGCTACCAATTTACATTTAACGTGTGACAGTGGAATTGTATACGTACTGCTTGACAAATCTGATAGCCTACCTACATACATATGCATTATCTCCGAGTTGATAACGGGTCCCTGAAACATTATCGCCTTTCTAGTAAGCCTCTTGCCTACTATTTTTATTGTAGGTTCCTGATCACTTACTCCCTTGTATTGTAAGATGCTCTTATCCTTAGCCATAAACCATTCGTTACCAATGCCTTCTCTAAGAATAAATCCTTGTCTTACATACAATACTATTTGGTTACCTATCTGCTTTGTCCTTGGAAATTTAGCCTTTAAACGTATCTTGTTAAAATCAAATGCTGCTATCTCTGCTGTCCTATTAACAACTTGTTCTAAGCTCTTGTATCCTGATCGGAGCTTGCGTTTCAACGTTTGCATATAGCTTTCAAACCGATAGGATGAAATAGTTTCAAGGTTACCAAACTTTAAAACGTCATTGACTACATGCAACAGTTGATGAACATTGCTTGATATATGGCCAGGTCCGTACACGGTATCAAACTCAACCACAAATCGCTCAAGTAATGTTCCCGCAAGCCGCCAATGTTGACTATAAGCGTCTGACGAGAACAAGGTAATAGCACAAAAGTACAGCATAAAGTGGTCGTACGCTTTATGATCTAAATTGTCCCTCAATATTCCTACACTTGAATAGTGCATGAAGTTTCGGAATTCTGTACCTTTCCAATACCCTAAACATTCCAAGGACCGTGGCGAATCTCGATTCACTTCGGATGGTAACTTTATCTGATCTAATTTTTTGTTGATCGCTTCTTTCTGCGGTGGAGTCCAGCGATGCTCAGAGCCAAGTCGTCCATTATACCATCCCATCAGAAGTTTTTTCATGATGCCGTGATCCAGCAGATGTAGTCTGTCTGCTATGATAATGTCCTCTATCATATCCAGGTTTTTGATGTCTAGTAGCGGTGTTCTAACCTGATGATGGTTACCATATCCTGCTGCCCTGAATACCTGGTCTGTTCTTGGTGGTGCCGCAATCGGAGGAAAAATAACTTTTCTCGATTCGGTGTGGAATGTACCTACACATGAGCACTTTAGGCAACCATTTTTGGCATTAAAAGAAGCCACTCCTAAAATATACAACGAGTCATGTAGGGTTGAAATAATGTCGTGACATGGCTTGATTTTATGATGTAGAATGTTACCTTTTACGAAGGCACGGGCCGGTGAATCCGCAATTATCGCGCGCAATCGAAGCTGGAACTGTTTTCCTCCTATAAATATTCCACTCTCCTGGATTATATTAATTTCCTCAACCAACGGGCGCAAAAATTCTTCTAAGCTACCAGGTTTCGAATTGCCACAAAATAGTCCAACTGTCATCACGGGGGCTTCAGGCAGCTCAAAAACATCGATCAATATTGGCCAGAACTGGGCGGGTCCGCTGTCGTGTAGTGGAAGCCCATCAATGGATACATTTATATGCACCGTGTCCACAGCAGGGGGCTTAACAGTACTGTCAAGGAAAAAGGAATGAAATAAATACAGCGTAAACATTACAAAAAGAATCATTATCATCATCATAGAATACTAACCTCAACTCGTTGAGAAAGCAGGCTTGGATACCTTGGTACCAAAACTTTCCACCAGCTACAACCGAAACTGTTCGGTTTGTTTTTCTTTTGTACGTCTCCAAAAACGTACGAGCATCTTTTGGAAACTTCTCATTAGTGTATTTACGAAGAATTCCTAGCAGACGATTCCCATGAATGAGGGCCAAACCTGATATTAACATAAAATACCGTATTTCTTCAATGAATCCCATCACAAATTCTTCATCACTATCAAACTCGTCCACCTCGTCAGCTGAAAGGGTGGACGGCAAAATATTTTCCGTCTCCGGAAGCTCTGGTGGCGCTAAAACAACATTAAGCAAAATAAAGTTATTCACTGTTTACTAACATTGATAACTCACAACGTTTAATGTTTACTTGTAGGCCGCACACTTGAACTAGCTTCTGGTTGATCACGGTCTTCACTTTCCATTTGTGCACTATTACATTCTGGCATCTTTGCACGATCTTTGTACAAAGAGCCGGTTTGTTTGATGCGTTGCGAAAACTGCGGTTTTTTTCCTCGGGGCATTTTTAAACTGTTGGGAATGAAAAGCAGATTCGTTGATTGATTATTGCCGATAGTTTTCCAACGTTTAACTATATTCACACGTATTATTTCACTCGCGTTAAACTCTGCTTCTGTTTTGATGAATCGAAACACCGGGTAAACAAAACAAGGCTCCAAGAGCTGACAGCTATAGAAGTCGAAGGAGGGAAAATATGGCGCCACCTTGGATTTAAAAATAATTCACCAGTTGCGTACTGTTGATGCATAATAAAATAGTTATAAATTAAATTTATCGCTAAATTGTCGTAATACATTTAATTATGTAATAGAACTGCTATATTTTCTCCACCAAAGCATGATATTTTCTCATTTGTGATTGGAAATGTTAAATCGTTTATTCAATCCTGACGAAATTGGCATAGTTCATACTAAAGACCGCCAGATGACGCTACTGTTGGCACAAAATCCAGCAACTCCAACAACAACACCATACAAAACTTCGGGATAGTTCTAAAACCGGTTCAGTTTGCTGTCTGGGCCGCGTTCGAAGATTTGCTTCATTCTTATTGGAGAGAGTGAGAATCCAATAGGAAAGTCACTCATTTTTGCTAGTAGGGCGGTGATTTTTGGACTATTATCTAACTTCTCAAGTTCGTCATTCATCGTTTCGTCGACCCCGCTAACCTCCCCTTTTTGCCTCCATCTTCGGTTGGTATGTTTTTTTTTCTTCTCTCCTATTTATCTATTGCTAGCAAAACCAAGAACCGAAGAGCAAGAGCGAAGATAGGTAGAAGAGAAACATCACAGTACAATCGCGCGCGTCTTCAAAATCCCCCACCCCACCCTTTCCGACGCTTCGGAAAGCTTCTCAAACCATTTCCAACCCCCGAACCACCCTCCACCTCATCCAACGTTTTGATTTCTTGTTTTTATTTTGTTTCGGGCTATCCTGTGCACCGTTTTTCGGGGCCTAGGTTCATTCACCTGTTTCCTCGTTTGGCTTTCCTTTCGCGGCTCGCCTCTCCCTCGCCCTCGCCTTCATGCCCGTGCACGTGTGTGCGTATGTGTGTGTGTTGGCATGTGTTTTTTTTTTTCACTCCAAGCATAACTATGCCGATGCGACGAGATTTTCCCTCCAAGCCGTCCGCGCAGCTTTTCTGCGTGTTTTCTATCGGAGCTTTTTCTTACCTTTTGGTGGTGCTTCTTCCGCACCCTCCCTCTTCTTCTTCCGAGCAAGTTGGCCATGTGAGTCGCTGCTGCTTTGGTCGGCGTCTTTTTCCCGAATTCTTTTCCCCCAAAATTTTTCATTCCGTTGTAGTGCTTTCGTTCGTTTTGTTTTGGGAAGCTCGTTCTCTTTCTCTTCTCGCCGTTCATCTCCCTTTCCTTCTTGCCTCTTCGCGTAGCATTTTCTTCGGCCCTTTCTACTCCCGGCGAAGCGCGACTTTTCCGCGCGGCCAAGTTACGAAACTGTCCGTTGCGCCTTCCTGCCCTTTCCGTGCCGGATCTGGAGTGAAAGGAGATTGATTCTGGTGGTGAAGTCGAACTTCGCACAAACTTCGCACAAGACGCACTTTCGGCGACCCTTCGGCACGCATCCTCTCCTCCGCGCTCGCGTTTCCTTCTCTCTTGTTTTTTTCTTGTTGCCGAATCTTACCCAAAGTAAAAAGCTGATCATTCGCATTCCGCGGAGGTTTTTGATTCCGATCGGTTTATGTTGTGCTTTTTTTTTGTTTTGTTGTTGTGGCCTCTCTTTCTTCTCTCCGTTTTGGCATTTCTCCCCCATTTGGCTCGGCGTGTGTGTGTTTTAGTTTGGCGTGGTGTTTTCTCTTTTGCTCCCGTTTTGCTCAAGTTGTTCTTACTCGCTTTTTTGTCGAAATAATATATCCGTGGAGAAAGGCCAAGACACTTTCCAGCTAGTTTCGTCTGTTCAGCAACGGGTTATGATTGGCGGAGGTGGGGATTCTAAGGGTGTGGCGAAATTTTTCGGGACACCCCAGGGAAGCAGCCTCCATTCCACACCCTCATGAAGAAGTTTATGCGCGTTCTCGAGTTGTGTTCCTGGCGCTGTACGGAGGTCTCAAACGTTAACAATGTTGTGCCTCCATGCCTGGACCTGGCCAAGCCTGCTGTTGGCCTGGAGTTGTCCGAAAGTGGGGGAAAAAACAAGAGCCCGCTTTAACCCGCTTGTCCGGTTCTGATCGGATGAAAGGCTGGTGACCATCGGAACGGAGAAAGAACGCCAGTTCAATGCTTTATTTATTGCCCAAAAAGCCAGAATCACATTTCGGGTCCTCCTGAAAGCTTTCCCAATGCTATTCCCAAGCGTTCGGAACCTGAACCAACCGTCTGAGGCACGGAATCTCTTTTTATGACATCATATTTCATAGACCGCACTCATAACGCCAGCAACACGTGTTCCGAGTGTCGACTTTCGGGTTTCGCTTCTTCTTACCAAATCAACCGAACGGTTTACGCGTCCGTGGCTTTCTCCGTTCCAACCCGTTGGCTTTTCTCGCCATTCCCACGTTCCGGGCCGGGAAAATCTAAATCAAGCATTCCCCTGTTCCGATACACATCGATAAAATCTACTGATTGAAATTCGTTCACACCAGCGAGAAGAATCCCTTGACAAAAAAATGGTAGAATATATTTTAATTAATGTCTTCTAATTTAGCATTTTATGACATGGCGGAGCGTATTTTATTATTGACATTCTTTTGGCGCCACTTTCGGCTAGCTTATTATTCTTCCATTGGAAAAGTCAAGAAATAGGTTTGAAAAACCCTAGAAAACTTATGCCATTTATCACTGCCTTATTTCGTTTTCCAACGCCCAATTTTGGTGATGGCATACGGAATTGTTAAAATAAGTAATACATCAAAGTGAAAGTGTTTTCGACAGGCTGTCATAATTTAGCTTTGGTTTTGCTACTTCGTAAACGTTTATCTATCCGCAAATAGCACGCAATAAAATACCAAACAAAAAAAAAGGTAAATAGTAGTTATAAACACCGTTCAGCAACCAGTTTAACCTTTCTATTTTCGGTATCTTTATAGCAGATCATGATAGTGTTGCTGTTGCAGAGAAATGTTTGGCCGGTTTTTAATGTGAACCCTTCCCCTCGATTACACAGCTTAATTCTCCCAAATTCCTCCCCGGCAGACCAGACGCGGGAGGCCAGCGGAAATGCCGCCGAAAAGGTGAAACCAAGTTTAAGGAGTTTGCAAAAAATAAAACCACGAGGCCCGAAAGCAATAATGCCCAAATGTCACTGGGTCGCACACACCGAGCATGGCATACCTTTGAGCCGCATAGGTCAAAGAGGACAAATCAGCTCACCCGGAGAAGTAAGAAAAAAGCCACCAAAAAACATGCCAACACGTTTGGTTGAGCGCTCGGTAACTTTGACTCACTCCCGAGTGGAAAGAGGAGCAAAAAAACGCACGTGATGAAATGGCATTTCTTTCTCTTTGACTTTCTTTCCGCGGCTCGCGTCAACGCATGCTTTCCAAAGTTATTGGATAGATCATGATCATGATCACAATGGCTGTTTAAGGCGTGCGATCGGGGCGAAGAGCGGGGATGGCTGGACGCACACGCAGAAGAGAACACGGCCCGAGGAAGCTGCCGAGGGCGGCAAGGATATGGGTGGGTTAATGCTGAGCGATGTTGTTGGATTGCCGGCCTTTGATCAACCTGTTTGCCGATGCGCTTTGTGGAACGATTTTGGACGCGGTTTGGTTCCTGGAAAAGCGAGTCGAAAGTCAGCGAGCGGATGAGGCCGGTTTTTTTTACTCAAAGATGGACGCAACGCCATCATTCGATACCGGTTCGAGGGGTAAGAAGAGGAGACACAGGAGGGGGGAAGTAACGTATGACTTCGGTATTATCAAGCAAAGCGCGTCGTCTCGCGAGATGCCCCGCGGCCAACAACTTCGGCGCAGCGTAAGAGAAACATTCCACGAGCCGCCGTCGAAGTACTCCAGGATGGACACGAGAACGCCGGCAAGGCTCTGGGGTCTGAGAACTAGGTCAGAGTGAGCATTTTCGCGAGCGTCCTTTTACATCGATGCTTCTCTTTTTGACGGTCGAGCGGTTGGAAGAAAGGAGCCGGGTTCAAGAATTTTGATCATTTCTCAATCTCAACTCGACCACACTTGGACTGGCTCGAATGGCGTTTCCCTGGGGACGTAACTGATGGTTGGGTCAACGAGGTGGAGGTCTTCCGCAAGATGATGCTCGTAACTCGATAAATGGGGTACTAACGATTTCTCTCGACGAGAACCATTCGTTATGCTGGTTAAGCACAGCTGAGTCCTAACTGGTCGATTAAACTTAAATTACGGTCGTAGCAACAACATTTTGTCTTGAAAGTAGATGGCACTGTCTCCAATGCAGCCATATTTAAAATGGTTCTTCAACTTTTGTCTCTAAGGCATCAGTGTTTGCCTCGTAGTCATCTGCGTTTATCTCCAGCAGAGAACAAGAAAATAAAAAGATGTTTGTGGTCATCCTAGATAATTCTAGTTCTAACAGTACTAGACATTTAGACATTTTTGCTTCAAAGCTTACTTTTTCCTACGAATTGCAGTGAAGGATAGAGTATCTATTATATATTTTAGTTTTTTTTTTGTATGAAATTTTGTGTACACTCAAATCTCGACCGATACTGATCCGTCGGTTCTGAGACTTTCCATACTTAATGTATTTAAGCACTGCAAATGTTGTTGAAGATTTGCTTGATTTATTTTTTTTTGTAAAATCATCTAAATTTTATAATTCAAACTCAGTTTTACTAACACAAACAAAACAAGCATGTATACATTCTACATTTCTTAACAAAAAAAATTATTTAAGTTGCACAAACTAAATAATGTCTACAGCTTTCTGTACTTTTTAAGTACATTTTTTTATTTCATTTGATTAAATCCAAATATTTACTCATACACAGCTCTAATAAAAATAAACCTATATGTCAAGGTGTATTCATCAAATGTTATAGAGCAGTTACAAAGTTACAAATATGCCGTAATTGTAACTAATAAGTTAAAATACGTCTCTCCAATAAAGAGTAAAAACTATAACTCTTTTCTCAATCCCTTCTTTCAGGCGCGTCAAGCTAGTATAAACGTATTTTCATAGCTGCTTAATGTCATTTGCCTTGTTTGTTCATATGTCAACCCATTATTGTTAGAAGTTTGCTGAGTTCCAAAAATTTAATTTTTTAAATAATTTTGCCATATTATGCTTTATGCAAACAAGGAAACTTCATACTTACATTCTTGCTAAACAACCAAATGTTTAGATAGAGACAACATTTAAATCAGAAGAGAAAACCAGATGGACACCAGATGAAAATCGCTGATGAGTTAGAGGCATAGAGAAGTTGATGAGCTATTTCTAAGATTTTCTTCTCTTGCTCTCTTTCGCTGTAAGTTGATTGACTTCCTCTGAAAACTGGTTGGAGTTGTAAGAACGGGATTTTTTCACGTGAAATTGTGGTACAACAATATTATCACTGACCCGGTCACCACCTGGATGGCACGGTAAAACCCCCTGTAGACGATAAGCTGCACAGCTCAACACAATGTTCGCTCCGTTCTATCGCCGACAAACGGTTCAGGGTCTTTTCTCCAATTGCTTTGACCGAGCTGCTGTCAGTCAGTGGGAAGTTGTCGTGAAATGATCCTCTAACGTTCGCCCGGGAAACATCTTGCCGAGCGAGAAGAAAAACCAAACGAACCAACGCGTTAAAGCCGACTTTGGGAAACATTGTAAGCGTGCCCCTAAACCGTAGGTCGATCCTCGACACTCGATGGGGAGGGAGGGGAAGAAAAATCACCAAGCTGTTTGTTCATCTCGCAGCTACTGTCTGGACGGAAATGGCCGAGAAAACGGAACACTTCAACACACCGACCCTCCTACTAATTAGGCGCACCAGGTAGTAAAAGAGTGAAATGGATGGTAGTCCAGTCCCACTCCCGGACGCGTTGTTCTGGTTTTCGGTGCGCCCAACACAATGTTGTCCGCTGGCGAGCTGTTCAAATACTCTGTCTGGGAGCGAGCTTTAGCGCCGTTGCTGTTGATGATGATGTGAGGTTTGATTGACGAGCATTGGGCTTCGTAACGGTACGTCGTGAGTACTATGTAACGCACTGTCCGGCGTGCGCTATGGCACTGGTGGGTTAATTACGTTTGACAGGACCAAGAAGGCGTGAGTCTTTGGAGATAACCGGACAGGGATCGTTCGTGCAACCGGTGATTGTTTGTTTGATGCTATATTCGAGAGGCTGGAGGGTCAACCTACAGATTGTGCCGCGTGCATATTCGAACGACTTCCAGTTGACGGAACATGGCCTACGGGAGAAACTGAGGTTGGAAAACTGGACACTTCCACACAGAAGTACCAAATTGAATAACCCCGCAAAAGAAATGCTGCTGTAAAGCGATTTACCTTCAGCATGGTCACATCGACATTGGCGTCGACATTCCCGGCGGGAAGCCATTCACACTAACTAAATCCTACGGCACGGAGAAAAGTAAATACATATGAACGGAGGCGGTTCAAGCCAATTTCCCTCCGCGGGTGGAAAACAACTAAGTCCACCGGATAGGTAGGGCTAGAGCAAAAAAAAAAAACAATGTCCGATTGCCGTAACGCCCGTAACTGGGACAAGTTCAGGGGCAGTGGGTGTGTTTGTCTACACGGCTCCTACCTGTTCAGCTTTACGGCCGATCAATATCGATCGGCAGTTGGGCCCACGGGACAGGCCCGGCATGTCGTAATACCAGCGCCGTATACCTTCTGCTTCCTCGCGGTTTCCTAGAAGTTCTAACATGGTCCCGCATTTCACCAACTCCCACCAGCTCCGGCCACGTTTTGAGCGGCTCACGTGAGGCCAAATATCGGTTTCCCCGCGTCGATATCAAACAGTAACAGTGACATTCTCTGACGCAACTTCCCGTACGGCCTCAGGAAATGGGTGGAGTAGCAAAAATAATAATAATAATAGCCGTCATTTGGTGAGGTGTTTTGTAACGAAGCGAATTTCAGTCATTGCTACAAAGCAGTAGTACTCACAGGCTAGCAGCGTGCAGTACGAGTGGAACAGAAACAATGTCCGGCACGAATTGGCAAATAATTCACGCCACTGTAATCGCCGGTAGATGATAAACTGGCAGCTATTTCAAGGGTACTCCACTGTGTGGGGTTTCCAAGCGATAAGCGCACCGGGTTTCTGAAGCCGAAAGCAGCCG
Source organism: Anopheles ziemanni (assembly GCF_943734765.1). NCBI lineage: Eukaryota > Metazoa > Arthropoda > Insecta > Diptera > Culicidae > Anopheles > Anopheles ziemanni. Next base: position 71,692,146 of record NC_080706.1, on the reverse strand, counting down.
GTTCTCTCCCTAGTGGCGATGCTCCAGAAGTCGCGCTCTCGCGAAATCGCTTATCAGTTACATAATCCCGTCCATCAGGCTGTGCTGGATGCTCATGATGCGCGCGAGTGGTAGTCTTTCGAGTGCCTTCGGTTCGAGTGAAACATTCGTTCCGATTATGCGCGTCCTATCACCGCGTGCATGGCCGTGAATTGCCGGTGCAGCATCTTATCAGCTTCTTACTACGCTGAACTTGACCTTTCATGCCTACATCGGATCTTTTGCAATACTAGAGGAGGCAAGCGGATGGTACTGTTGGTTGTTTGTCTAAGCCAAATGAGTACCAATACTAGAGGATGTAGTGCATTGCCCTGAACACTGGCCACGAGAATTCCGAGCCCGGGGTGGAGTCGCCTAGCCAGTTTCTCCCCCAACGATAGGGCAAAGTCTCGTTCTAGATTGCATGGACACAGTTCCTTGTTTACAGAACCGCATTTTTCCTGCACGGCGCAGCAAACTTGGCCGCACTGTCAGCGCGACTCGACAACTCCCAACCAGCGCGACACCTGACGCGAGGCCTCGGGGGACTCCGGGTTCTTAGGTATCAGTTTATTCACATTTCTGTTTTAAACTCCGCTGGAGAACTGGTGCCTGGTGACCGGAGTGAGAGGGAGAGAGAGCGAGCTGAAGAACCGGGTTGGTGTGTTTTGGCGTTTCGCTTCAAAACATTGCATACCAACGCTGTATGCGGCCGCTCAAAGCTGTCAACTCGCCGAGGAATGCACGCTGCTGCGATGGCTGAAGGCAACCAAATAAAAACGGTACCACCGAACCGGAGCTGGCGTTAGAACCGAAAGCGCCCTGGGCGGCCCTTGTCGGATGCCCTTGTCCGGCTACTGCCAGTCGAAGATAATCTCCGCTGCATTCGGCTCCAGAGCGAGGCCCTGGAGTGCCCGGAACCGCCCGTAGATACCGCGCGGAGGCTTGAGTGACGTATCTTAATTTTTCTTCAATCCGGTTCGTCGGTCGCCTGCACGGAGACGGGTGTATCCCTGCGGCGGTGCTGGAAAATGAAGGGAAAAATCCACGGCGGACCATCCACGCGCGCCTTCAGCTCGAAATAGCCACGGGGTGCGTTCCGACTAGCGCCCGATACGCGCACTGTTTTAACGTTTTTCCGCTGCATCATCAGTGGTGCGGTCCGCTGCACCGGCCGCACGGACAAGCCAGTCATTCAAACCTACACCCTCCACACCCCACACCCGAACCCCTAAGTTGGTCAGGTGGGATCCGATATCCGAACGAATAACGATTAATTAATTTTCTACAATTGGTTTCATGCAACAACCAACCATTGATGGTGGAGGAGGAAGTATAGGGACTCGAGTGCGGCGAAGGGGTTAAAAAACAACAACATTCAACCAAGCAACTCGTGGCCCGTTCCTTCTCCTCCTCCTCCCCCCCGACTCGTTCCACTTTTCCGCCATCGAACGAAAAAGGGAAGTGTTCGGAGGTTTCGTTCTTTCTGCGCCGCGGTGTTGGATTTGTTTCTTTATTGCTGTGTTAATTTCCTGTTTAACAGACCCTTTAGAGCCCATTCGAGGGTAGCTTATGGGTTTTCTATGCCGGTCCCTTCCGCTTCCCGGCTTCACCGCCGTCGAGCCTGTCGGTGGTTATCGCTAGCAACAATTGTTGCTGCTGGTGCTGCTTTTCGTCTCTCTGGATAAACTGCTTGGTAAGATAAAAATCGAAGGCGTATGAGGCTCGTTTCGGAAGTGATAGGAAGAAGCGGAGTGACTTATCATCAAGCGTCGTACTTGACTCGACAGCTCTCCCTGCTTGGGAGGCCGGTTCTGGAGGCTCGCAAGTTCCGCCAAGCTGGTGATGAATGACATGCTTTGCAGATGAGAAAGAGTGGATCACTATAGAAAGAAACTATTGCCTTTCGAACTAAACTCGAAAATTTAACATTATTATTTGATTTGGTGAAATTTTGTGGCTTATTTTCAGGGGTTAATAAGACTTTTTCCATATTACTATGTTTGCTTTTTTTTTATTTACTGCGGGTAACTAATTTACGATTACAAATTGCCTTCTATACGGTTGAGCTAGTTGAAACAAATCAAATTATCAAGTTGGGCGATTAGGTATAACGCTTGACTTTCCTTATTTTGTTTTGCCATTCAATGTTGGGATTCAAAATACCCAAAAATATACAAAGTTCGAAGTTCTAATCCAGATTTGAATATTCGGGAATCTTTTAATATATTTACTTATCTTTATTACTTTATTCTTGCGATATTACACATTAAACATTTATTTCGCTTGTAATTAATTTGTTATTATAGTCTTCGCTCTTTACTATCCTGCAAAAATACTTTTAAGCGATGATTCAGGCACGTAATGAACACGGAGCAACTAATTAGAGAATCATTTGCGGTGATCTTTTTCTGCGCCACGAATTTAATCTCTCGCCTAAACATGAAGCAACACCCAGTATCAGTGGCTCTACCAAGTGCTCCCATCAGGCGCCAAGCAAGTGGTGATTGCCAGTATCGCTCGCTCGGAAGGTTAGAGCTCAGTAGACCGCTTTACTCTACGCGCTCGATCTCGTGCCCTCGCGTTGCCGATACGCCCACCATACGATTCGGTCCATTCACAAACCACGTTATGGCTCGGTCACGATCGGCGACGACCCCCGGCGGGAAGCGGGCGGAAGTGTGAATTGTAGCGGCTCAGGTTCACCGTTCGCCGTTGTTGCCGAATATAGCTGATGCGCGCACGACGATGCCTTATCGACCGCTGACCGGGTGCTATCGGGAGGGAAGCGATGGTGAAGCGGGAAGAGGACGGGAGCGGGGGCTCAGAAATGCACTTGGAGTTCCACCAAATGGCGCAGCAATGTCGGCAGGTAATCAACGTACGCCGTGATTATGCACAACCGAAAAGTGCAAGTGCGCATCAATGCGCCGTCAGCAGATTTGTGGGTGAGGGCAGGGCAATGCGATGTAACAGGGGGCAGAAGGGAGCTGCATGAGGTTGTCATATGTGGGCCCAGGCTCTGTTCCCAAGGCTCTCCACGGCATAGCAGCGATCACCCAACGCCGGCCCAACGTCGATCGCACGAACGTCAGCAAGTCCGGTACAATGACTTCGACCTTTGAGACGCGTGCGATTACGGGCGGGTATGGTGAGGGGAGGCGATAAGTGGTCGGAGGCGATCGGTACTCAGGTCTGACCGGAGGCGCAAAACCTGGACTTCGCAGGTTCGCTACGCCATCAGGCTGATAAGGGAGGGCACCGTTTTGGAGTTGCTTAGCCGAACTCTTGAATGTCTGCATGAAGCGGACCAGCGCTGGAAGTTCTGGAACGTGCTATCAACTCGGTGGACTTAAACAGGTTCAACCGCTCCGTTGGTTAGGTCACCTTTGCAGCGTCAAACCAGTATTGCCTCCCGGGAACGTGACGTCAAGAGCCGCCGGCTGTGCGGGATCTACATAATTTCAGCGACGAGGGCAGAATTTGAATTAGACAACGCTGGAGAACAGCCATATCTCTCCTATTCCAGATTTCTACTCCAGTAGGAACTCACCGCGGGCCAACGTCTTGTCCACACCTGCCAAAGAACGGTCCCGGTTCGGCGCAGAAAATCTTCTTCGGATCTATGCTAATTAAATTTATGTCACGGATATTACGACCGTTTTACACTTCTCCCCCCTTCTTGCTCCCTCCACGCACCGCCCCTCTGCTTCGTGACCGTAAACATGTCGATGACACTCTTCGGACTCCCCATTCCACTCCAAGCAGTTGGCGGAGACTTCAAGACTTGTTGTATATATCACTCCGAAAGAGTTCAAAGACCCCAAACCACACATACACACATTCAACGCGGCATCGTTTAAGCGGTGTCATCGAGGGCCGGGGACATGGCTCCAGTTTATGGGAAGCGGTTTTTCGCGATTTGTATACGCAAACACGGACGCTGCGATGTTCTGGAATGCCAGCAGCTAAAGCTCCAAAGGAGGTGGAGGAGGTTGAACACTTTCGAACGGAGAACCTGAAGTTGAGCCATCGTGTCGCCATTTCGAACGGCGGTGAAAGCGCCGGTAGAATGGCAATCGCTCGGGCGACAACGCTGACGTTGGGTTAGGAAGTGCCAATTTTTTAGTGATTTTTGGTTTTGTTTCGTTTCACGTGTTTCTTTCACATCATTTGGAAGTTTTTATTTGCTTTAATGCATTAGAAAATCAAAGAGAGATAGAGTTTAACTATTTCTCTCGTTAAATATTTGAATTAAAGTCAAATTATTTTATTTCATGTATTAGTTGCTATTACTATACTACTACTATAATACTACTACTATTATTAACGTCAATGTAAATGTTAAACATTTACAGTAAAAATATATATAGAAATAGATAAAAAAAACGTTTCTTATTCGTTTAATCTTACAATTTGTTTCATTGCAATAATTCTTATTGAAATCTGTTGAACAACAACTAAACTAAATATGTCTATTCTATATGGAGAAGTCCATTGTCATATAAGAAACGTCGGTTGTTTTAATATCATTCCAGTCCAATTATTTCTTTTTGTTTACCTGTTTACCTTTTAATTCCGCACAAATATTTCTGTCTCTTTTATGCAAGTTATTTTATTTTTTTATTGTTAATTACAAGGGAATTAGTCCAGTTTAAAACATTTGCAACACTGGTCTTCTAGCGTCCTTTTAAACGTTGATTAATCACCTTCCATTTTCACTATGAAACCCCTTTCTCAAGAGAACGATTCCCGGAGTGGCGTTCTGCCTGAAACCGATGGAATTGACAAAAGTAATGGGTTACAGTTTTCGGGTGGCTCCACAATTGCCGCCTCGGGGAGATTACAGCGTTCGCGTTCAGAACGTTATTCCACCCTTCGGAAAGGGTTCTTTTCAGTCGTCGCCACTCACCGAACCGGTGCAGTGAAATGGGAAAACGTGCGGCGTGTTGGAATTCCTTTCCGGCGGGCTCGTTCTTGCCGTTCTTTTGGGGGATTTAAATGGCTCCAGATTTGAACCGCTTCAACTGGATCGCGCACGAGATTCCAGTTCGAGCCGGTCTTTCCAACTACCGTTAATGGCGGCAGCTCCCGGTTTCCCGGTGTGTGGAATGTTCGGATCGTTTTCGTTAATCAATCCAATAACCGGATCCGAGATTTTCTACATACTCCATTCCCACAGATGCCGGGATTACGTGACAGTTTTATCTTTTTGGTCAATGTTTTATTTAACTTTTTATGCAGTTCAACAGCTCGTGTTCTTTAGTTAATGTTGAACTGTTTGCATTTTATTTACCTTTTTAGTGCATGCTGATAAGATGGAATAAATTAATAATTAAATTTCATGAAAGTGATTTCTTTTACACTCGTGATACACTCGTCCATCTTCCCAGACGAATCACTATAACCATAGATCACCCGAGGAAGCCAGACAAAAAATGGCTAACCAGATAGACCTGAGAACGGTGTAAACACACCTTCCTTCCAGTCGATCCCCGTTTTGCCAAAGGCCTTTGAACCCAGAACTCGAAACCATCCCATCAATACAAACAAACGGAAGGGGCGAGAGGAAAAAACATACATATGTAAAACAATCTCCCGAGCGATGTGAAATATTATGCTCGATGTTACGCTGGAAAATTGATCGATCTGATTGAAAGTGGCCCGCGCGTCCAACCAAGGGGATTGGCCAGAAGTGAGGCTGCGGTTTCGCATTTTCCGGCGGTAAGACAAGAAAAAAAACGGAAGGAGGTAGAAACAAACAAAAACAGCGTGCACACTCTTTACTTCCTTCCTCTCTCGGGGGGAAAAGGAAAAAGCGCCTCACGAAAAAAAGGGAAAAGTTTCTGCGCAACCTCGCGGAGTGCTATTTAATTTCCCAGTTCCAGGTGTAACGCGCAAAGGGTTTGGAGAAACGGAGCCCGCCGGTGCGCCAATTGCAATTGGGTGCAAAATGGGTTTTGCGTTGGTAATCGGTGGGGTAGCTGCTCCATATAGCGAAATAATTTCCCATACGCATCATCCGCAACCACCGTTCGCCACAGTTTGTTTTGCTTTGCGATCGGTGAGCGCCTGATGGTCGGTAAATCATATACGCTGGGCGCAGGGAACATCATCAGCGTCAGGAGGCCGATCATCACCGTGCCATGTTCATTCGCCGGTCGTTATGCGGAGTCGGCAACATAACTCCGGCATTCGGCGGCGTCGGTTGTTTTCTTTTGCTCCATCATCGAATCATACACTCAGGGGGCCGAACGGGGGAACTGGGGGTGGCATTTTCCCGGCCACCTGTTACGGTGGAAATGTTTTGACGCACATGCTCCGGCGAAAACCGTGCGTAGGAAGGATGAACAAGATTCGGAACAGAGCGAGAGCGAGAGCGAGTTGTTCGGAGGCTCGGTTCCTCTGAAGTGGAAAATTCTAGGGTTTTCTACGGGGCCCGAGCGGGGTGGGAAACGCCTTGCCGAGCAAATGACCTCCAAATGAGCGAGGGCTGGCGACCCATGGGCGCCATGGTCAAGGTTCTCTGTTCGCTTCGCCTACCGGTTGCGGTTTTCCTTCCCGCCATGCGCTGCATGTATCGCAGAAGGAGGTGATTTATATTCCTTCCTTTTTTTTCTGTGTTGTTGCTTTCGTTTCGTGTGTTGTTCTTTTCAATTCTCCCGCCAACATCACTTCTCGTTGGCATATGTGTGTGTGTGTGTGTGTGAAAACGGTGGTCAATCCGGTGGAAGGCGCAGACATGCTGCTAGAGATGCTAATAATGATGTTCTCGAGCAGCCGAACGGGTGAAATGCTCAACAAAACTTGGGAGATCGCGTGAAGCACAGCATTAAGGAGCCCTTTGCGTAAGCGCATTGCGAAGGTAAAAAGCGTTGTGGAAGGGTCGGTTATCCCGTTCCTCTATCCGCAACGCAATAGGAAATTGTAGAACGCGTGCCAGAAGCAGTTTTTATGCCAGAAGAAATTCATGGCCAAACAGATATTCTTTCTCTGTTTACACCAACCCATTTTCTTGGATAAGTATTACCAACCACTAAGCTATGGAAGCTTATGGTGGTCAGGAAATGAAGCAAACGGAGCGGAAAATGGAAGCACCAAAGAGAAACAGATAGCACGAGTCACGAATCTCGAAGCGCGGAAGCTAGAAACGTGAAGGAGATGCAAACATTTGAAAAGTGTAAAAGAAAAAGTCAAGAGAGAGCAAAACTGTAGAAAAACGAGATAAAGAACGATTTTTTTTCACAAAACGAAAGAAAGAGTGAGCAGGAAAAGAATTGAGACAAATTATCCCACTCGTAGGTCGCTAAACGCCTAGTTGGGGTGAAGGAGATAAGAACTCAACATGACTGCACATATCTTTACATAAAAGAAAGCCACAAGGGGGAGGGAAGAGGATGTATTTGGAAATGGTATGCTCGGCCGGTCGTTCACTTCAGCAGTTTTGCATACATTTCTTTCAAACCCTGCAGCGGCGCGCACATTCTCCCAGTTGTTCTGTTGTTTGGGTTCAAGTGCTCGGAGGAAATCCGCAGATTGTTTTTCCAGTTGCTTTAACCGTGCCTACCACGCACCAACAATCTGTGCTGTTCGGAGAGGTCACCGAGAATGTAGAAAAAAAACGACTTTAGGGAACGCTTGGGAAGGATCCAACAAAATATCAACAACAATCATGCGCCGCTTGAAAAGCGCTGAAGATGCGGATGCGTGTGTGTAGAGCGTGGGTAAGGCGACGCCGTGTGAGGATGACTTAGACAAATTCCTCTGCCTCTGCCAGGTCCACCAACCTGATTGATTGGCTATCGACCGAGTCAGGCTGAAAACACAAAGTGTAAAGCAGACCGAGGCTCTCCACGAGTGGCTCTCGGGGCCATCTATAGATGTTAGGAACTCCAAGTACCTGGCGCCAGGGTTTCGGTTGCGCCTCTTGCTCGCGGGATTCTCCGGATCGATTGATCGATCGGTCCCTCATCGGTCATCTGGGCGGAGGATGTGAAGAGTTGACGGATTAGATAAATAACTGGAAGTACGGCTCAGTTCTAGACTTCTGAGGTTCATTCTTATTGTACTTCTTGGCCATCCAAACCAGTAGTATGATCCTATTGGCATCAATTCCCAGAGAACCGGTTGTAAAACGGACGACAAAATAGTTCGTCACTTGAGCTCCTGGTTCATAATGGTTTAGGGGATCTCCACATCTGAACTCCAAGGAGCCGTGAGAGTGTTTGACATATATCTTATATTCCTAGGTGGCGCTAGAAGCACCTCTTGTAGGCATTAAATGAAGTTCGGTGACAATGTTGGCCACTACTTACACCACCTTTAGCCGGCGATGCACGATGTTCCGTGCAAGTCAAGTATTATCATGTCTGACCTGCAAACAAGGTATTCCGCCACCTCGCTTGGTTGCCTTCTTCTGCAAGCAGACGCTTCCACCGGATAGAGGCACATCCTGTCTGGAAAAGCGGCCAGAAGTGTGACAAACCGGAGGCACCCCGTGTACGTTCGTGCCAGGCCTTCGTATCAGAGATCCAAGACACACCCGGCTTGGGGGGGGGGGGGGACTGGGAAAAAACAATCAGGTTGCCACTGCAGACCTGTTTGGCGCGTCTTTATCGGTGACTAATTATGCAATTGCCAACCCTTGCACCTCTGATTTCTTTCCCTCCCTCGGACACCTGGTGCGCAAGGTGTAACTCCACGACAGTTTCGTACAATGGCGTCGTCGTCTTTATCGATGTCCCCATTGGACTCCCTCCCAAACTTTTGCGTTAAGAACCTCCCCGAGTACCTGGTAAACTCCAACAATCGGTTAAACGTTCAGAACGCGGCGAAAGACTTGACGGATTATGGCGACAAACCTGGCGTAAGCTGGCCGTTGTTCAGCAGGGCTCTCGCTGTCCGCGATTGACGTGTGGACGAAAGAGAAATAATAATTAATTTACTTCCGGCGATGTGTCGCTCATGGCAGTGTGATGGCAGCAGTGCCGAACAACCTTTGTACACCTCGCCCTGCATCTACCCCCGCAACTGCACACGGAGAGAACCGGAAACCGGAACGAACCGGGAACGGAACTGGTGTAGCTCTGACTCACTCCGGTCTCTTTGTGGCAAAAGTCGGTGGATCGGTTTTTCTTCTCTTCTTTTTTGCACCATTCCCGGCTCGAGTGGAGGTGCTTTTCCCCTTGTGCCTACCTCGGACGTCCGGGCATGCCGTGGGCATGTACCCACTCTTCGGGCGTCGGGGTTATTTTTTGTCACTCCTCGACGATAGTCGCCCAATTACCGTTTGCGAGTCAACCGCGTTGTTGGCGTTGGCTGAGGGAGATAGGTCGCCTATGATTAGGTGGATGCCATGCATGTCATGCAATTTCGTTATAACTATTATCAGACGCCTCGTCTCCTGGTCGTCCGCTTCGTTCTCCCCTCCCTCAATTCCGCGCGGAATCGGTGAGAACTGGCGTTGATCGTAAAACTCACGACACAAGACCGACTCGAAAAAGTGCAAAACAAAAACAAAAAAATAAAAACACCTCCCGGCGAGCATTATGCTGCAGAAAGTGTGCGCGCGTTTTTTTTGTGTGTGTGTGCAGAAAGTGTGCGCGTGTGTGCGGTCATATGCGATCGCCGGGGTCTCGAACACGTTTCGTTATCGGCGGGAATTATCATTTGCACCTCGTGGGAGAGAACGAGTTTTTGCGCAGACCCCGTAGGCTTCTCAAGTGGGAGGGGGGAAACAGAAAGGAGTCATTTTAGGGCGGGGGCGGCCTGGGCGGGAATCCATTTCACCGTGCGCTAATTCGTCCATTCTTTTCTCAATCGCACCAGATAGCGCTGTTATTTGCATGTTTTATTTCTTTATTTCACTTAGTTTATTTACACTGCTCTTTGATCTAGTTTTTGTCCATAAATTACCCCGTTTTACGCTTACGTTTATGTTTTATGTTTTAATTGTTTGTTTCGTAAGAGTTTGGATTTCTTTTAGATTACCTATCACTTTTGTTTTTTTGTTGTACAACCTTTGTCAATGTAAACGTTTCATGTTTGCAGTTCGCCTGCATAAGGTGTCTGTTGTCATGACTTTCGAATTTTATTTCTGCTAAGAAATTCGTCGAATTTTGCGTAAATGTCGCTCGGATCGGATCATACTTTCATAACGCCGTGACATTTCGATCGATCGAAAACTCGTCCACAATGAAAGTAAACAGCTTCGCCCGGTGAAACCTTGGCCCGGGTACCGCCGCAATCCTTGCCACGATCAGGATTAAGCTGTCATCGTCAAGTACCGTGCGTTCACACCGTGCGTTGGTTCACTTTTCCCCGTTTTTGGAAATGGAAAATGGTTGACGCCCAAAGCTCGTATTGGGCCGAACTTGGTTTGATCACGGGGGGTTGGGGTGAAAGAAATCAATTTCGACCGGAAAACCGGTCGAGGAAGGTGCTAGGAACGTGGTACACTTTTCGGCTATTCCGGGGACTAAAAGTCCGGCCAAAACCGGTCGGTCTCGGTCAGTGGCGTTTCGGGAGCAACGGGCTTCAGCGACACGAAATGACATTAAATAAACATTGAAAAAATATAGTTCAACTTCTGCCCGCCTCCCCCCACCCCTTTCACGCTTTTCGACACCCGAAGCACAAGTTTGATGGATTGGTCGAGCTCCCTGGGAGGGTGCTTTGCAAATGGCCGACAGCGATCAACAACCGTTTGCTCGACTTTTTCACTTTTCTATCATCATGGCGCATAGAGATAACGATAGGTTTTTGCCCGTCCGATCGCTCGACGATCGTTCCGGCGTGTGGTGAAAATTGACATTTTACGACACCATCGTGGTTCGTGAGCCTGCGGGCAAACTTTGCGATCGGTTTCGGTTTCGCACATTTTTATGCGGCTTCTCTGGTGGATGTAGAGTAAATAAATAAAGCAAGAGAGGGTGAGAAAAGAAGGGTAAAATCGCGGCCCAGGTGGCATTGAAAATGAGCGTTGAAAGTGGGTGCCATTTTATTGCCACCGGAATCGTGCACCGGAAGATGGCGAACGGAGGAAAGTGAGTGCGATCCGGATCCTGTTGCTAATAGCAATCACTGCGCTCGTGTTTGTACTAAAATCTTACGACAATCGTCGAGAAGGAAACATGCAATTTAGAGTGTCTTTATTTAAGTGATTTAATTTGATGTAATATTTAACTTTGAAATGTTTTGTACCGTTTCAAAAATGGGGAATATTAAAAAATGTCTAATGCACTAGGTTATGTGTGTAGATATTTTTATGCAATTTATTGAAATTTATTTTCAGTAAATTATTATTATTTACTAGCTGGTTAAAGATTGTGCCATGCTCTGTAAAAATTAATGAGTACAAAAACTTTGTCGAATAACTTACAGCTTCTCCCACGAGTTGGAAACTGGATTCATAAAAACATATTATATCAATCCAAATCTAAGTTTTGTATTTTAAAATTTAACTTTTCTACGTTTGCATTACGTCAGAAATACCAAAACTTTACAAAACTTTCGTAATGTGTACCGACAAATTATGTTTCTTGCTTTTGAAATGAAAAGATTTGTTCGAAATCAACTCAGCGCGCTCTGTGAAAAGGCATGCTGCTGTAACCGTTTATATGTACTTGCGAGTTGAAATTATATTTTAGATGTCAGTAAAAAAAAACAAACCAATATATGACGCTAGCAAATCGTAATTTATTGAAAAAGTATGTAGGTCTCACCCGTGAGATATAGTTAAAAAAATATTTTCATGCCTAAGAAACATGCGTTCAAAGTTTGATTAAAAATGGTTCAACCATTTAGAAGGAGTTTGAATTGTTAGTTTAAGAGGAATTTTGGATGTAGAGATATAGCTTTAATTTAATAGCTTAAAAGTTGATGATCAAACTTAATTAATAAAAAGTTGTATATTCACGTTCCTTGATTGAAAATAACATATTTTAACTTTAGTTGCGTAACGATAAGGTCGTCACAACAAGTGGCGCATCGAATCATGAATACATATCGAAATGAAGCAATTCTTTGTTCAAAACAATTAACTCATTTTCTAAACTCCAAACCGAGGCACAACACGATATATAAGGCTCTGTTTTGATCATCGGAGTACCGGTGAAAAGTGCTTCTTAGGTGACACAGCTTTTCGTAGCCCTTGAAATTCGGAAAACAATCCTCCGCTTTGCTTCGTGTGAGTAAAAGGTGCCCAATTCATCAGACCTCGAAATGCGTAGATAAGCCACACGAGTCGGTTCCGAGTTGCGACAGGGTTCGGTCTGTTAGGACAGTTGGTTCGTCGCAAAGCTCCCAGCGCTAGGCAACGGGTATGAACAAGGTAGATTCTTTTACTTCCTTGTACTTGCGATACCTCCAACCCGGCGAACGTCGATGGTGGAAGCGTGGTCGGTGTCTCGTCGCCGGCTTTTCAACCGTCATACAGTTCAGATATCCGGTACTAACATCATCATCGTCATCACCATCATCGACATGGTCGGCACATTCGCCGTGCAGTTGACCCGATCCCATACGAACAACGCTTTTATGTCGTTTTGATTGCTCATCCGTCTTCATGTCGGTATGATTGCTTTATTACATGCAACGGCGAAATGGGAATGTCCGAGTGATTGGACACATTCCCGAGGTGGAAGCGGCGGCGGGGCATAATCTATGAGCCGGCCTTAAGAGCCCGCTCCACTGTGTCTTGGTCTTGGTCCCGAACGTCAACTCCACGCGACGTGTGGATGTGGCTTGGGGTTGGGAGACCTTTTCCGCTTTCGATCGAAGCCCGCTCATTAGTCAATTATCATTCCCGGGCATATTCGCGTCCATTTGCCGGACCGGGGGCCGTCGCGGCCATCGATGAGAAGCGAAAGCACCGTTAGGTCTCGCGAGTTGGAGGTTCTCACGCTCGCGTCATCGGAAGTTCGGGCAGGCGAGCTGCATCTCTTCGAAACACTCTTATATGCGCTACCCTTAACCACGTTGGAAACCCTCGTATCTCATCGTTTCTTTCTTTTTCTTCTCCTTTCTCCCCTCTCCCACCCGCCAGGTAAGCTTCCGATGTCACCATATGGTAGCCAGACGCCCTCCCTCAGGCGAACTCATTTCCATCTCGCCGACGCAATCCGTGCGGTCATGACGTCATATATGAAGCAGTGGTGGAAAATCAGTCTTCCCCTCGGTGTCGTACGCACGCACGCGGCTTTGATGACGTCAGCCATTTCCGTTCCTACGCCTACGCGACAATGCTTGGACTATCACCAGCGCGTTATATTACGCGACAATCATGCGGAATGTTCCAACGCGACGCAGATGCAGAATCGTTCGCCGGTGATTTTGCTAGATTTCGTTTAATTTTCCCATACTGCTCTGCTAATGATCCAATTGGTGCTCCCTTCAGCTCGGGAGGAGTGAACAAAGCGACCGATTGTTGTCACTCTCGCCATTGGATGTAATTGAAATAATTGGTTAACCCTTGGAATGGGAGGAAGCGTAATCAAAGATGAAGCAGAAAGCCCTGAAAGACGTCATACCCATCGGACATCATAATCCACGAGCTTGAAAGCAACGATAAACTCTTCGGTGACATTAATCATGTTTACATTTGTTTGTTTTTCGATTTACATATCGATTTATCAAAGTAATGACAACTAAAAGAAAGAAGTGACGCAAACGCTTTGTAACTTTGGAAAATTTAACAAAAGGAAAAAAGCTATGCTTTCCTTACATGGCGGTTTAACTTTCTGGAGATTAATTTAATCCAATTTTGGAATCTTGATAAGTATTTAAGATACCTGTATCAGGGATTTTATTTTGCATGTGAAAAATATTCTTCAAAGCCTTGTTTTCGTCCGCAAGGGTTAAACTCATAAGTCCCTTGAGATTGACGAATTGAACCTTAATCTGTGGATGCCTAAATGCTTTTAGGTGCCAGGAGTACCTCGACCTTCTTCCTTCCAGCTGCACTTAAACCAAAACATACTTCCTCAACATTCCAGCAGCCAAGCTCGACAGACAGAAATCTGTTACCATGCGCCGCTGTCTCGCAGACCCTATACCCCGTCGCCTCTGAAGGCGTAGTAGCAACGTCCGAGCGTCTCGCCGGCTTCCGCCTCCGCCGATGTGGCAACTGGCGTCAAAAATATCCCATCGCTCCGGGAGGGCGGTTGTGTGGTGTATGTTTTATTTAATTTTCACGCCTGACCGATGATCCTGGCGCGTGCTCCGCGTGGGCTTAGGGTTTGGGGGGGAGGTCGTGGAAGGGAAAGGACCTGGCGCTCGATTGGCGTCGGCGTAGGTATACGTCGGCAGTCGGCCTCGTCGTAGTTGTTGTTGTTTTTTTCCCCGGTCGTCGTCGCACGAAGGATAACGATCATAGACCAAGGACACAATACAGTCGCCCTTGTATCCTGTTGCTCCTGATGCCCGGCCCGGGGTCGACGAACGCACGGGTTTGGCTGGGGACGCCCGGCATAAAGGGTACATTTAAACCATGGTTGTTCAATGCTACCCACTTGCACCATTTTTCAACCAACTGCCGTTTTGTCGCCGTTTGCGATTGCTTTCTACATCGCAGACGTGGGAGGCCTCGCTGATGCTGCTGATGATGATGATGATGATGCTGGTGGTAACGATGATGACGGTGATGTAATTTGATTTGACCAACGGACGAACAAGGAACAGAGCGGCCCCAGGATTAGGGCAAACACGTGCCACAACACCGGGTGTAACCTTGGCGAGCCGGAGACTTTCGGAAAAGTGCGATGGAAATGGAAACCGTTGGCGCTCCATTCATCATACACTCCTCGGGAAGCTGCTGCCTGGTTCGCCTCGACGATTGCGTCACAAACCAAAAAAACAAAGGAGAGGAACACGCGAGTGGGCGCGAATGTCGTCTGTTCTATTTTTAAACCCATCGGAAGCTATTTCTGGAACTTCCCGACGCGCCGGCATCGGGAAAACAAGTGTAAGTTCGAACTGGGATAGGCTTTTTTCCTAGCGTGCACCTTTGCTCGGTCGCGCTTGGAATGTCGTTCGTTCCTTTAAACATTTTCCGTGTCCTTTTTTTATTTTTCTTTTGCATGCCAGCTTGCTCAGTAGGTAAGCAAACACAGTTCGACTCTTTTCCGGAGGTGGCTGCAAAACAAAACCTTTCCTTAAGACTCGTGGGCGTAAAGTTGTATAGCGACTCGATGGCACCCAATCACCAACACCTTTCTTTCTCCCTCTCTCCCGGGCGTTACTGTTTCGATGGTCGGAAAAGTCGCCTTTGATTATTATCGCAACTATAACCTCCTGCCTACGGACATAAAGCCGGTGAAGCGAAACGTGATGCGAATCAATCGGGAAAACGGGTTGTGGTGGTGGTGAGCGTTGATAAGGTGACACCATCCCGAAGGAAAGAGTTTTAGCTCACGGCACAGTCCGTGTCAATGTAGGTCAACGGGACATAATTGCATAATTGAGCACCAGTCTAATCGATGCAGGATGTGGGAGAAATTATTTATTATTTTTCGCATGCACTTCAGTGACGTAAATCAGTGAAAGGATGAAAGCTGCCCATTTGAAAGTCAAAGAGGTTGATAATTTTCTTCCCAGTATGGCTAGTGAGATATTTTAATTTAATCCTTTTTTGAATGACTAATGCTGATAATTGTTTTGAATAACCTTATGTTTATTATGCCTTAGTTTTACTATAAAATTTATTATTTGAATAACATTTGTGTCACAAGTTACCTTCTTTGATGAAAAATGCAACTCGCACTGCATAATGCACTGCATTATTTTAAATTAAAAAAATTGTAATTTATTACGAAATGCTCTTTTAAGTAGTTTCCAACATTTTATCCTATTTGAAAATGCGACAACCTATGTGAGGCATATTTTTCTGATTCGAAATATTTTTAAATAGCGCCTTTTTATCAGAGCTTGGTTCTACAACCGATTATCCATGCTAAAGGCAACTGTTAGAAAAGTTTGTGTCCAAATACAATTCATTTTAACTTTATTTTATATCTAAAAACCTTACTAAGCGGCGTTACAAGATTAAACTGTAATTTATCGCTTTTTTCCGCTTCTTTTGTTGGACTTATTGCTCGCGATCCTATCAGTCTAACTCCCTAACTCCTCTTACTTCTGTCACCTGCCATTTGTTATGTAGCTTGCGATGACGTTAGTATACAAAGTTTTCAGCAACATCATATGTTGTATTTTTCTATTTGATTGTGGACTGATTAATCGAACCGAATTCTAAAACATTGTCCATTTTTGACCAGAAATACATCACTCAATATTATATTATATTTTTGTTGGTTTCTTTTTCAGCCATTTTGCATGTTTCTCAAACACAATTTTTCTTGGTTTTGCTACCAAAACTTTTTTAAACCTCTTAAAAAGTGCCCAAAAAGTTGTGTCGTGATTGGTGAGATGAAAAATGACAGCAAAAAATCCACGCTGAAACCCAAAACCAACAACCCGCTCCGGGCTTGGGGAAGGGAAATGCTTTCCATCGTTCATTTTCGCCGGCCGCCCTCGGCACCGCACGTTCCTGCCAAGATCAATCTCGTGCGCCTTCGCGCTGTTGGCCTCGTGTACGCCCGGCGGCTTGCGTGTTATTATGCTGCGCTCCCGCGGGGTGTGGTGCATACACATTGCATGCGTTTCCGGCCGCAAGCTTTTGTCTGTTGCCGCGGAAAACCCGTTCCAGCAAAATCTTGGCCCGGCCCGGAATCGGTTCAGCGCGGCGGTATAAATTACGCGACGCTCGGTGTCCGACCGGTCATTATCTCGGAGGGGTTTACGCCATGCTGACGGTTGAACTCCGAGCCGCTGCTAAGCCCCGCGACAAACCGCTTTCCTTTACATTCCGCCCCCGTGCGCCTTGAGGTCGGAATGGACAAATTCGATCACTTTCGCAGATCGGGTCGCTCGACTTTCCCGCAGGCCGCCGCCTGTTCCCGGACGATCCCAGTGTTCGCACGTGAAGGTGGTAGGACTTTGGTGAAAGTTTCTGCCAGCAATGGTACCGGGGAGCCGGTCCCGGATCCTTGTGAGGCGTGGAGTGGCCGGTCGAAACCGAAAACGGGATAACTGTACGGTGCAACAATCGATCGTTTCAATTTGGATCCTGATAGACCTTGTGAGGGGAGAGGGGTGGGGTAAAATTAATACACTTGTGTACACCGTTGCCGCTCTCGCGTTCCTAGCGGGGGCAACCGTTTGCGTGGAGGTCATATCGAGATCGAGGGGTTGCAATCAGCACGTTTCGACCGATGCACAAGTGCTGCCACCCAAGTGTTAGGAGCTCCAGGTGCGACCTCACGTGAGCTACATTGCATTAACCGAAGGGAATTAACCCTTGAATGGCAAAAATGGTGATGATAAGCTACACTTGGCTTCGACAAAGTTATAATTGAGCATGTTCATATTATTTTTACCATGAACAGCACTCTTTAACATTCTATTTTCATATTTTGTAGTGTCAAACATTAAATTTCCTTTTCTCACAAATGTCTAATGGCGGTAGAAGACACATCACTCCAATGAAATAGAATCCAATATTTAAATAACTGTCACTTAAACCAGAAGTGTCAACTTTTACTTCATTGCTGTGAAAGATTGCAGTCGTCTTCCTGCATTGCCAAGATTGCATTTCTGAAAGAAGAATAACAATATTTGAGGTTATCATGAGATACAATGCAATCTGTCAACTTTCTCGACGCGTCTTGCCAAAACCCCATACAAAAAGTAAACAACGCGTCTTGTGGTGTATTTTTTTTTTATTTTTCCGCTTTTTACTATTTGTTGTTTACCCTTTTTCTTGTAGAGGTGTTGTACCTAATGATTCTTTAGGCGAGATTCCTTCTATGAATATTTTACCTAAGATTCATTCAGATTGATTCTTAATTTTTTTGGGTTAAAACATTGATGAATCTTTCGAAACCCAGTTTTGAGCTTTACTTGCATGTTTTTAACATTAATGAATTTTTGGGATTCATCAATCTCTCCTTAAAAGACTCATGAATCTCGAAAATTAAGCTAAGAATCATACAGATTCATGAATCTGAATTGGAATTACACAACTCTAGAGTCGTGTCGAGATATCTGCTCGTGTCGTTATCTCATGATGAATTAGACTATTCGTGAGTTTCTTCTAAATCACTACTTTCCAATCATGGACCAATTTAAATAGATTACTTATTCCAACGTTTAGAAGTTTATGTTTAAAACTTAAGCAAAATGATTGACGGAAATTAGTAAATTCTTTTGATCGTCTGAACATTCGATAAAGTTCTAAGGTACAATGTTTTGGTCTATATTAGATCAGAAAAGGATAACGCAAATTTGATGTGCATTTTTTCTATCAAAGGGCTTGATAGGTTTTCTTGTTCAGATCAGGATATTTTACAAGACTGACAGTTTTATTCAGTTTGAATTTAGCTAAGCTACAGAGATCAATGGTTTGAGTAAGTACTTTCTACTGGTAATTGCCATTCCTTTCTCAGGCACGGTTTAGGGTCGCGCAAAAGATTATAATTTCGGTTTTCTTACAGGGAGAAAGGCACGATCTGTACCAGCGTGCGGCCGTTTGATCAAACTCTACTCCTATCCTTGCGTCTCCTGCCTATGGAGTTCTCCAAAATGGGACCACCCTGGGCCGGTGGGTTTAGCATGGGCTGCCATTCATCATCAGCGCTATCCTCCCCGGAGGCGATCCTGCCGAATGCTGGCGGTGATAGGCTCACTGGGATCTCTCTCTCTCGCTTGGCATCTCCTTGCCGCAATGTCGGCGGATTAGAAGGTCGAGCGAGTCGTGACCGGGTGTGGGCCAACGCGATCCCAGGATGATGGTGATCACTGGCGCTCTCGCGCGCCATCCAGTCTGCGGAGCGTGTGCTCTTCGCGGGCGGCGCGTTGTTCAGGACATGATGGCGCTTCGGGCCACCGCCACCCACTCCGAAGACCGTACTGGCCCGATCTACAATGTAGTAATCTATTGCTCGGAGGTCGAGCCCTCGGCCGGGTTCCCGCCTGATTGCAGGTTGCGCAGATTGGTTCGTGTTGATTTAATTAAGCTCGCGATGGCTGGCCAGTTGAGTCGCGAGATAGATTAACGATCGCGTTTGCCAATTGACGATCCGTATTTTCTTCTCCCGACTCGGTCACTAACGGAAGCGCATATGGCATGGGATGAGGTAGGGAGGCAGGTTGCAGCACGGTTTTCCAAATTCAATTAAAGACGCGTCCCCTTCTCATCATCGTTGCCGATGCCGAACCGTGTGGCTCCCGCTAGGTTTCCCCCCGGCAGAAATTACCGATGGGAGCGGCGAGGGGGGTGAGGTTGTGCGAAAATGTTTCTGCGGCGGAGCCTCATCCATATTACGGCGAACGCTCGCACAAGATTTGGCCGGCTTTGATTTGCTCGTCACGAACCGTGGAAGTGGAAGTTCGTAGAGCTCGAGAGGCCGAAATGAACGAGCTCCAAACCAGGCTAATTTCCAATGCCACCGGACTGCTCTTTTTCTTCCCTTTCGTGGGGATAATTTTACGACTTTTTGCAGTAGTTTGGACATAAAAAATCAAGATCTCAAGAAACGTAACCATCAGATACAAAACGAAACAAGAAATTTGGTGGCGGCGTGTGGACGGCAAGTCTGTCATCAATTCCGCAAACGCGAAGTTTGCCAAACGGTGGTTTTGCCATTTTCTAGTTCCTCCACGTTCAGCTGAAGTCCAAAACGGAACCATCAATCAGCGTGTGGCTCAAAGGCTTTCCTCTTCTTTTTATCATTCTTCAAAACAGTCACATCCGGTACATCCTCCTCTGGTCCGAGGTCGGCCGGGGGAAGCGGATTAATGTCACATTTCCGTTCCGACAAACCGCGACCCGTTCGTCCGATGTCACTGCACTTTTGGGAAAATCGGTGACTTTCGAAGGAGTTATCTGCATCAGCAGTCCCACGGGAATTCAATGTCTATCCTCGGAAGTTAGCCAAATGTTTCGGAATTGTGTACCAAAGATTGTTGAGCCACATTTCACTCATCCAAGGTTCGGGCGATTACTTCCTGGTGAAAGATTGTAGACATTCGACACGTTGCTCCTGGATTTGTAAAAGAGATAAGATAAAACAATGTAGCAACGCCTCTCCAACATTTAAATCCAGTGCCGCTTATCCAGAGTTGATTTCAGTCGATGTTGCCTTAACTCTTACTAGCTTTGCATGAGAGCAAACACGTGCTAGTCGCATCAGGTCATCCGGAACGAATGGGTTCTTCCTGGCGTCAAAAATGTTCTCAGCAACACTCACCCAAATCGCTCGACTGTGATGCAGATGAATGATGCAGAACCAATCCAAATTGCTCATGTCCATCCGAAGTACTGCTGGAACGACTTCGAGCCAAAGTAGGCGGAAATGATTTCATGCCGGCTGATTCGCGGTTCACGGATGGAATTAAATTTTATGCTATATAAATGGGATAACCCCGTAGTTTTGTTTTACCTACCTCTACTTTTACTTCACTAATGTATTTCTATATCATTTGTTGGAGATTTCTATTTTCACGCAGGAACTGAAGGAACACTGAAACAAGATACGCAGAATTGAGACTTCAGCATCAAACTCATGCTCAGATTTGGAGTATTAGGACTTCTTGAACTTGCAGAACTAAGAGGTATTAGAGACTATTTTGCTAGTCCAACAACTTCTCTACAGTATTTTTAATGTTCTCATTAGGTACATTCTGCTTAGTGCTTCAGCCCAGAAAATGTTCACCATATGGGAAAAAACTCCTTTATCGCTTCATCGCACGAGTGGTACACAAATGTTTATTATTTCTCCAGCCTAAACACATACGCCGGAGCAAGCTTGCGAATTGGTTTTCCTATTTTGTATTTCTAACACTCCATCCGCCGGCCCTCGTTTACCGCTCAGCCCAGTGTCAGTATTTTCATTGCCTCCCATTACTCTTCCGAGACCCGAGAGGTTGGTTCGTTTTTCTGCCTCATCCAGTTTCATCGTCCACACACCCTTGTGATCGAATTTCTTGCGGCACGAGATCATCTAGTCTTTGGGGCTCGGGTGCAGCTAAGCAACGGGGGAAACGGGGGCATTCTCACTGACGCCTACGGACATCGTTCCATCCCTCCCTGGGGTAGCCGAAACCATCAATGGAGCGCCATCGGAGGGAAGCGGTCTGCAAACGCGTGAATCAAATTTCTCGAGCGTCTCGAGAAGCTATGAATGAAACTTTGCGTCGCTCATTGAGGCTTGAATGGGTCACGCTAAAGACGCTGGGAATGCGTAGGGACTGGCTCGATGGCAAACCGACCGCGAATGGGACACTGGGGCGCAAAGGCGCAAACTTGATACCGTCATGTAGGCCGAACGGTGCAAATGGCCAGTAGGACTTTTTAGTGGAGCGATGGATTTATGGACGCTCCGGGAATGGTCTGCCATGCTTTGTCACCCATCCTGTCATCAGCAGTTAGCAGAATGGGGTGGGACTCTGAAAAGGAAATTGTTTCGCGAGTAGCAACACACACTGAATAAGCATTTCATTCGGCAGTTTCTCTAAGCCCAGGACCACCAGCGCCAAGCAGAGGACGCACACCGTCCGGGCCTAATATCGTTAGCATTGGTTTTATGAATTTCTATGGATGCACCGTCACCGCGTTACGTTGGGACATGCGACGAAAATTGCAAATAACAACAAAAAAAAAACCGCGAAACGGAGCTGCGACGATCGCTTCTTGCGTAGCCTTACCCGGTTTACTGGTACAAAGTAAACGAGGAAAACAGGCCTGCAAAACAACGAAAAAACCCCAATGATGACATAAGCCGTATGTGTCACGCGAATGGTAGAATTGGTAACAGGCACAGTTGTCGAAAGGTAGCGGAGTTTGGGAAACATTTTCAAATTCACAAGTTTTAGGTCTTGAACGATGTCGGTTTATCCAGAAATAACAAACGGCTTATCGTACAATCACGCGGTAGCCTTTAAAATGTATTCTTGAACCAAGAATATGTTTCCATAATTCGAGAATATCAGTTCAGTCATGAATCTTTTCCACAGCGACCAACCGGTATGGTATGGTAGACTGTTTATTTACAACCTCCCATGCTGCGGCATTGCGTAACACCGTTCCTCCACCTTTGGGGAAGTTTCTTCGCCATGTGCACCTTTCCCCCCACCGATCTCGCACCTCTAAGGATTCCAGCGGAACGCGAGGGGAGCCAAAAAAGAGGCCCATGAACCGTGCTGATATCCCGGGGATTGGCGTTGTTTGTTTTCTCCCTTCCACCGAAGCGCGTTGTGCGAAAACCCGTGGCCGAAACGGAACGTGTGTTGATTTATACGACGCGCTCTAAGCTACGCCGTTCCAAGGCGTGCGTCGGCTGTGTTGTTGGTTTTTTCGGTAATGTTAAACCCGCTTTCGGCACAAAGTGGCTGTCTCAAAGGGTCCGGGTGGCAGCGGCGCAGGGAAGCCGATTTGCCATCAATTTGCCCGCAATGATGCCTGGGAGATGAGGTTTGCAAGCACGCGCCCGTCTCGCGGGGCCTGATCTTGGCCGGGCGATAAATTAACTGCAACGCCAAACGCCACCCCGGTGTGTTGCCGGATCAATTACTGACATCTCGCGGGTGATTATCGGTAGACCGCAGCGGATTGCGAAAACTGGAACTTCCTTGCCGTACGGTGCGGCCCGGAGCTCGTGTGAAGGGACGGGAATCGCTACTCCGTTTGAAAGTTGCTCAATTTTCGGGGGAGCTTTCACAATTCGAGCAATCGAACGAGCTGCGGCTTGATGCAGAAAGCAAGACAAAAAACCAACCTCAACTATCCGTTCAAGATTGAGATATGCCGGCCGCGTTTTTTTTTTGCATACCTACTGTTGCCACTCACTCCTCCTCTTCCCTTTCCATGGCAACGTTGTTGCAAATCTCCGATCAATCCCACATAACAACCAGTTCCGGCTGCGAATGAGTGGCCACCTCACCCAGGCTAACGCTGGCTAACGATCGGTGACCCACATTCGCGCTCGCGTTACGTCGTCATCAGGCGTCGCGCGAATGTTGGCGTAATCGGCGAAGAATATAATCTGTGTTGAGTCTGGCCAGCAGCGTTGAGCGCTTGATGGAAGAATGGTGGAAGCCTTGTTTGCAATCAGAGGGTGTGGAAGTGGCGTTTGATTGATTTATAAAATAATGATGAGTGCTGATATGAGTGTATTGTTGTATTGGCTTTTTAGCATTGTTATAGACAGAGTATATAAACTCCAAATTCTGAGATAAATAATATCGTCCACAGGGTTCATTGACCTATTGTAATCTATATTCTCTTTTTGCCTGACCTTCGTGGAGTTGGTTGTTATCCTACAGTTTTCAATAAGAAGTGCTAATTGTAGAATCAGTTCTCTTCAGTTCCGCTCGGGTAGCAGCAGACCTAATTTTGGGGACTTTGAACTCCATGAATTTCCCTCCCAATTTCCCATGAGTTTCTTTAAGTGATAACCTATGAAATTCGTCAAAAAGTGTAGAGGCGGACACTTCCAAAATTGTACAAACCAGGGGTGGAGGAAAAGAAATGCAAATATCACTGTACAACGCTATATAGAATCGCGAACGGAACAGCAAAACCTTTGTGAAAGTGAAGGAAGCTAGCCGAGGGACGGTTGCCCGACTTATTATTATTATGTTTTAGAAGCCGTCTCAACCGTGCAACAGGGGGAACCAGTTTTTCCCCATGACTGATAAAGCAAATTGCACAACTATCATGCACACATGCATTATAGGGTCGTGTATGGAGCAAGGGCCACCTTGCCCAGGGAGAGAGAGAGTGAACGCTAGCCCAGTGCACCCTCGGGGTGGTTTCAAAACATAGTAGCCTCCAGCGAACGGCATGCTATACTCGCAGTACTCGGTTGGTTGACGTCGCCGGAAAATTATGTCTCAAGTCCCGACGCTACCCTCTAGAGCTCGGCCTGTCCGGCCCATTGAATCCTTCGGTAATCGGTTGTGTTAAGCCATCGGGTATATTGCTCTCCTCCACCAAATACCAGATCGCAACGATCGATCGTACATGAATGCGCGGCCGGAATCGCGCTGGGTTTTTCAGTCCCTCCCAAGATGATCCTCTCGTACCGGGAGTTGCGCTTCATGCTTCGGTTGTAGCCATAGCCCCGATCGTTCCCGTTTTCACCATACTGTGGCTCTCCGGAGACTTCATGTCGACATGTTGTATGCTTTTCACCGCCGGCATACCAGCGAGCTATGAGGTGGGTTTATGAAGCGGCGAGCTCTGCTTCCAGAGTTCGTCTGCGCGCATTCCCTAACGCTACACTGTTGCACGTTGTTGTTGTTTTCCACCCGGGGGTTCAGGGCCTTTTTCCGAGCCATATGCGCCCACTAGGTGTGTGTGTGTTTGTGTTCGTGTAGGTTTTGCGCATGGATGTGCATTGATAAGGCGATGCACCGCCGCCTACCGACATCGTCACGGTCTGGTAGTGGCGTCGGCAGGTGCTTCAGCTTGGTGTCGGCAGCTCCGGTCGGCAACCTTGCGGAAAGTTTCTGGGCGCCCCGGAAAGAACATGCGGCTGGCTTTGGATGGATCGCAATTCCGAGAATGGAATTGCAAGTTGTTTTGCTGCATTTGTAGAGGGTAGTATCTGTTATTCTTGCGCCAATGTAACTAGGTAACGTACAAGAAATTATCTATTTTTTGCAAACGACTCTAAATATTAAAACTGTGTTCTATTCTGGTGCGGACTTCGAATTAATGTTCGATGTTTCAGACTCCACTGAACGCTACGCAACATTAGTACATCAGAACTTAAGACTAATGAATCATGTTACATCGGAACTCAACGTACATCAGAACTGAAGACTCCTGAATTATTGGTGTTTATCCCAAAATCTGTCTCTAACTTCAACCTTTAGCTGCGTGGTGGATGCAACCGCTCCCTACATTTTATCGAAAAAGAGCTACATTGTATCTTCCAATGCCTCGCGGCCACCAGGCTAGCAATTGGGACTTCCCCCTCACGGTGCACGCCAGCCAGAGTCCAGGGTCTCATAATTCTGAAGCAAAGGGCAGTCGAAAACAAAAACACCCCGAAATCCGAAAGTCGCCCAACCCGACAAAAAGGAAATGCGTGTGGCGACGGTTGGATGAAATATTTCCACACGCACCACCCAAAACGCGGCGGTGTATCATTTAAAATCGTTTTTCACCGCGATCGCGTTTTCCCAACCCCAGTGGATAGGGAAAACTTGGTGTTTTGGTTTTTTTTGTTTCGCCCGCCAAGGGTTTGTCTTTTCGACCGATTTTTTTCGGATAAAATTAATGAAAAAGCGATACCGTTTCGGGGTGCGGCAGTGCGGGAGGGACGCCGGTTGACTTTGTCTTCTTTGACAGCTTATCATTAAGCGGTTCATGTCGAGGAGAGCGACTAAAAACTCGCCCGATGTCGCTTTTCGTTTCATTTTTCTTTGCTCCGTACGCTTCTTACGGGGAGAACCGGCGGGAGGACCCACGTGAAAGTGGACTTTTGCATGAAACGCACGGCCGGCCGGTGTCGAGTCGTGCGTAGCTCTGGAGGGCCGGGAGATTACAACCTGTTTGTACGTTCCCGGGTCCAGGACCAACGGCGTCGTCGGATGATTTCTTTTTTTTTCCCCCGATTTCGGTGGTCGGAGGTGAAGTCACATGATTGAAATGCGTGTATGTTTTGTTGTAACGTTTTTTCTTTTTCTTCTTATTTTCTTGTCGCTTCTACCTGTCTTTCTTCGCCTCCATTTCTTGTTCTTCGTTCTACCAACGGCAGTCCCGTTTTTTACTCCAAGCTTGAGTTTTGTTTTTGACTTCGAGCTTGAACGGATTTTTGGAAGCCTTGCGCCACAGAGTTCCATGTCCGCGCCGTGTTTGTCCAGCATCCTCCGCTCGCTGCCCCCCCTCTTCGTCATTCCGTGAGGCGTTGGTCCGGCATCGCTGACCAGAAACACGTTTCCCTTCCCGCCGTCGACGGTGCGGCGATTTGAACAGGTCTGGCCACTCCCGAAAAACCTTTTGCGAGATGCTGGATGCCCGGGTTGGCCGGACGGGGGAGGGGTGAGGCTTATGTCCAAATTGA
The DNA here is from genome assembly GCF_943734765.1 of Anopheles ziemanni. Taxonomy (NCBI): domain Eukaryota; kingdom Metazoa; phylum Arthropoda; class Insecta; order Diptera; family Culicidae; genus Anopheles; species Anopheles ziemanni. Next base: position 71,666,002 of record NC_080706.1, on the reverse strand, counting down.
CAAAAGAGAGTTGCCGTTATTCGGACGGACGACGGCGAAGACGGCGGCGGCGACGAGATGGCCGGTTGACCCTAAGGCCCCTGCACGTATCGATAATATCGCATCAACCGGCTTATGAGAGCGACAGAGCGGTGTGTGTGTAAAAAAAAGCACTACAAACAAACGCGCGAGCCGAGCGAAAGGCGAAAGAACAAAACCAAGATGGTGCGTGAAGGAAAAATTAAAAGGCGCTGGTATGGCGTAACAGGACGAAGCGGGTGGGGAAGGGAGAGAGATTAATGGATGACCACGCATGATAAGTTGGGGCTTTACATTCTGGAGCCAGCGAAACTCAATTTTACGCCTCGACAGTTAAGCACGGCTTGTTTGAAATACGTTAAAAATTACACTCACCTGAACATGAGATCAGTCGGTCATGATTTCCATATCAATGTAACATGCCCTGTCTAATGTAGATAAATCTGAACGTTGTGCACGTTTGGCATTAAATTAGTTAGTACAATTTCAGTTTTGATTAATTATAATGTTTATCGTTTCATACGGAAGAAGAACTGTGAATATATTCAATTTTCTTTTGGATAACTCGACAAGTAATAGTTTTATCAAGGACTTCTCTCAAACATAAATGTTTGTTGATGATTTATAAAAAGCATACAAAACATAAAATACAACATTTTAAGGCACACCATATTCTGAAAACTATAGAAATAACGAGTAACATAAAACCATTGATTTGATTAAAGTAAAATGCGAGTCTTCCGAAATTAAATATTTCAAGGTTTTAGTTTTTAAAGTTTTTTATTATATATCATAAATTAGTTAGCACAATCTCGGTTTGACCAATTATATTGTTTACCATTTCATACGGAAGAAGAACTGCTCATAAATTCGATTTTCTTTTGGAAAACTCATAGTTTTCTTTTGGAAAAGTAATAGTTCAAAGAAATATCCCAAACATAAATATTTCTTGATCATTTATTTTAAGCATACAAAAACTATAATATAAAATTGTAAGGCACAACATATTCTGAAAACTATAGAAATAACGAGTAACACAAATGCATTGATTTGATTAAAATAAACTGTGAAACTTTCGAAATGTCGAATGAAGTTGCTTTTATGTTTGTTTTCATTTTTTTATCAGATAAGTGGTTAATTTTTTCAAGTTGTAGGTTTGCAATTTGAAAAGTTTGATTTAAAATAATTGCTTTGATATTCTCTCCTAACAAAAATCATTTGAAGTTAGAAGTTCTATCACATATTGCTTGCATTTAATTTTCTCTAAACGTTACAATCACTTTACGCAATCTTTATTTGTGCAGATCGAAAAGCGTAAAAGTGTTGGAAATTCCTGCCCACCTTCGTCACTCCCAAACGTAGCGCAAACAATTATTACACCGTCCAGCGCGACCGGCGCGGAATTTGAATAAAAATTTACTTTTATTTAAATTGATCGCCGCTTTCGTCCCCGAACGCATAAACATATCCTCACCGTGCGCGAGGCGGAAAGCGGAAGATAAGGAAGCAACCGGGTGAGGGCAAGAAACGTGAAACCGGGAAACATTAAACCTACGACACGAGAAAGGAAGCCGGCTGGGGTGGGTGGGGGCGGAGAGGGGAAGGGCCACGGGGACGGTAAGAACGTTCACCTCGGCAATTTTTGTACGGCACATTCCGCCACCGCGCGCACACGAAATCCGCACACCTTGAAGGAACCGGCTTGCCGCGTGCGCCGCAACACCCCCTTCCCCCCACGGCCCCCGGGAGTTCGGCCCCGGGTTTTGGCGTGGTGGATAATCTGCCCACCGGAGGCCACTTTGCGCCTCACCGAGCGGCGTGTAAACACACGTACGAGCCGGGCGAGGGTAAACATGAGCATACACGCACCAACACAAACCCAAAACGGAGGATGGGGGTTTGCATTCCAGGAAAGGAACGCGTTCCTACCGGGTCCCGGGTCCCGGTGATGTCTTTCACCACTCCCAAATCTCTCTTCCAACCGGGGCTGGGCGTTTACGTCGCGCGCTCCTGTAAAGAAGCGAACGAATTTGTCTTTATTCCTTTCCGTATTCCGTGCCCTTGCCTCCTACGTTGGCCAAAACGGCCTTTGCCTGGGAAGAGACGCGAAGCTCGGACAACGCACTGATGAACAACACATGACGAACAAAGTGTGACATGCGGCGAGTCGCTGATTAAATCACAGCTTTTTGATGCGGCGATCGTGACCGCGATCGTCATGCGTCGTGCGGTTTCGAGTGGAGTTACTTTATTCGATGCAATTCCGTTTGGTGTCTTCTTAGAAGTGAAGCTAACGCGGTGGATATGCGCCACCCCTTCCCACACTCTTGATGCACACGTCAGAAGAATCAGACAGATGGCAGCAGGAACCTCAGAATGTGGCGTCTCAAATTTGGGAGTTCAATAAAATTTGCGTAGCAAACCAACCTAAAATCTAATTGACAGCTGCCACACCCGGCGATGTGTGAAGTTCCACGCACGTATCCCCCATTCCATCCTCCACCTCCGAGTGAACGTGTACATTCACCCGAAGCCAGGTCTTTTACGGTTGTGGGGCCATTGACATCGAGCGGCGAATCACGTCTTACGGCGACGTAACGGGGGTAATACGACACACTTCTTCATTCATAACATCATCGAGAGTGCACTGCCGCTTCCCATCAGCGATCTGAGATCGCGGCGTAATCATGGCGCGATCTGCGACAATGTCGGATGTTCCACTTGCGAGTCTCCAATTGCCGCAAAAGGACGGCACTATGGCGTAGTACATTCCAGCAGATATTACTCACCGCACCCGTGGTTCTACTACAATGGTGGCCGGAACCACCTGTCGCTGATCCCCCCCGTTCCAGACGTAGAACTTCAACTTCTTCCAACGCTTCGAAGTTGTGACACACTTTCCCCTCGCGTACATTTTGGCGAATGGAGAATTGGTGTGTTTACTGCGTAGATTCGCCTGGAGGGTCAAATACCTCCAGATATTCCAGACTTTCGGGGATGCGTGCGGCGGGTCCATTTGTTTTTGTCAATCGCTTCCATCGGTCCGCAGGGGTGAGGCGTCGGTGGTTGTAAATGGGTTTTCACCCCTCCGCTTTCCCCGAACTGGCCGACGCTTACTCATCTGTTTAGCATAAGTTTGTGAAGTTTGCATGGGTCTTTGAGGCGGGGATTAGCTCAGCAACCAGGGGACGGGTGACTAATCGCGGAAGTTCATTGCCATTCGCGTGATATGGATGTCAAGGACGGTTGGACTGGGCGTTATCGACAGGACAGGAACGGGTTCTGCCCCTTGTACGCACAGGACTTGTGGGTTGCGTCCGGTCTTATTGTACCGGTTAGGTTACCTCGTTAAACTAAGCGTTTCTAAAGCGTTTGCCTCCCGGGATACTGACAATTGGAATTACCGCTGAACGGCGGCTCGCTGCGAACCTGCCCTTGATTCGCAGCAGGCGAATTCCACACATTCTTACCCTTCACCGGAATGCACACCAGGCTAAGGGAAGCAACCTAAACACCAGAAGCACGGCACACTAGTCCGACCAGCTCGGGCTAGTCCAATGCCCACTTGCCGATGAATTGGTGCGATTTGCTAATCTGGCGTTCCCGAGGCGTGTCCCACTGAGCTTGGTGCGCCCGTGAACGTGGAATGTATCGTAACCAACCCCTTTTGCTCCTCAGCTCCACTACTCCAGCACACACCCCTGGCGCCTTGCGGTGAACCGTTGCCTGAAAGCTCCGAAGGTATTTCTCCAACACCTCCCAGCTGAGGGAGACACATCCTAGGGGTGACAGGAAGGTAATAGACCCCCGCAATGCACCGTTAGTCGCTCCTTCGCCATTTCGATTGTTCGATCCGCCCGGCACGACGTCGCCCTCAGCCATTGCGTCGAATGCGCCCTGCTTGAGACCTACGATGACGACAAACGACGCCCGTGTAATGGACATGGGGCGAGTTGTACCAACGCCGAGTGAAGGAGAGAAGCGAAAAGTGCATGCGCCAGTCGCTGGGAGGCTGCGCGCGGACGTTGCCTTAACGTAGGCACACTTGTAAGTGTCTTTTGCGGGAACCCGATTGTCACCTACTTGCGGCTTTCGAACGCAAGCTGGAAATTACTCAATCCAGGGGCGTGAGTCATCGGCACCGAATGAACCAGTCACTGGTTCTGGGAACTCGTGGTTCACGCTTTACCTTGCTTTCATTTACAGCAGGAGTTTTATCAAGACAGATTTTGCTCAGATTTCAACGGAGATACTTGATAACTGTCTTTTTTATTTAAATGTTAAGCATATTAATCAATCAGGATGGATGAATTTGGTAACTTTCATGCTATAATACAGCCTTGAAGAAAATACTTCTTTTTTTGCAAAAAATATACGATTTTACATGATTAGGTTGATCCTAAATTTATTTAAATTGTTGAAACCTTTCATACTGTTTATTTTGGGAAGTAAATTTGGTGTTCACTAATGGGCTTAACCATTGTGTACTACTGGACAGATTTGCAGAAAATTTTACTCAAATAGTTTTGAATAAAAAGCTGTACATGTTTGTTGCAAATGTTCATAAACTTTTCAAGAGTTGCGTATGTTGATTTAATTTTTGTAACAAATTTGAACCAAATTGCTCTAGAAATCCCAGAAATTCTATTGTTAGTTCTACAGAAGTATTAAAAGTGTGTAGAAATTGACTTCCACCATACTTTATAAACACGGCCACTTACATCTCTCGTTTATGTTTATTCAGATAATAAAAATCAACAAATAAAAAGAAAAGTTCAATTAGGCTTGTCGAAACATTTTAATAAAGATTGTCACCGTAAACTAAAATCAATTAAATTTAATGAAGTGCAAAATGTCCTCGAGATATCGCCAAGATAGGAATATAAATATAAATAAAATGAAAGACGGTATCTCCAACGTTAAGAGGAGTAATAAGTGTTATCTACAGAATTTTAAAATGCAACTCTAATGCTTCAAATAGTTACTCCAAGCAAATAGCCTATCTTCTCATTTCAATACAGTAGCGAAGCAAGTGTTAAGTTCAAGGACAATCAATTGTTGAGTCATCAACCTTTCACTTAATCAACCTCCACCAGATTCACCCAATCCACCGCCTCCCCGCGCAAGAGGCATCTTTCATTCATAAATCGGGTCGTGTCCGGGCGAGATATCGAAACTCGCAGGCTCAGTTAAATGGCGTTACCATAGTCTCCGAGGGTTCTTTTTTTATTATTATTACTTCGTAGTGTGATTACTCCAAGAATGAACAAACAATGTGAACCGGAGAAGCGGTACAGAAGCGCAGCGGGGTTCAACGGTTGCTCATGCTGCGCAAGCAACGAACGTTGCACCGGAGAACGTCAATGGCGTGCTGATCGTGCCGGGCGCTGGCCAGCTACCGTTCAGGTCCAACGTGCCCCCATCCCACCCCATTCGGTGTGCGGGTGGTGGTTGCCATACTCACACGAGCCGGCGAGTAATCCATTTTTAGTTTTTTGCCCTGTCCACACGAACGGTGGTCTTCGCCTTTTCAGCGCCTCGTGTGGACTCTTCGCAAGTGCACGGTTGCATCGCAGCGCCATCATCCAGCGCAGCTGATACCCTTGACCGATAAGGGAGGGTTCGCCTGTATTTGCCACATGCAGTTCAAACGAACGTTGCTGCATCCAGCTCGGACGCACACGTGCTCGGAGATAATGGTGCACTTCTTGCATTGCGCTGGTTGTTTTACACCATCTCCGGATTGTGTTTCGATTGCACACATGTTTGGATGTTTTCCGTCGTATTGCACTCGAATTTCCGTTAACTTACATGTTGTTTGTTTATTTGTATAACTTTAATATCGTTCAATTTAAATCCACATCGAACAGGAAAAAATAGACAGGAAACATCGAAGGAAAAAATGAAAGGAGAAAGTCGTCGGGAATGAAGAAAAGACCACCACCTCGTTGAAAACCTAGTGGCCGCCGACCTGTGGAGCAAAATATGATTCGGATATGATTTTGCTTTAATGGTAACGACCGGAAAGGATCCGACCGCGGTCGTGGAAAGGGCTGTTCACCGCTCACCACACCCTCAAAAAGAAACAAGCTGCAACAAACAAAAAGAAAATACCACCGTACGAAGGGAGTTACTGGCGAAAAATCAATCACGATTAATTACACACGGCTTCGGGTGAACGTCGATCAACTTTGGCGAAACGCTGATGGCAGCCCGATGCGATACCGTTTTTTTTTTTTATTTACTCCCCGCATGCCATAATTTCAACCAAAACCCGTGGGAGCTACAAAAGGGTGTAGAATCGATGCCGAGAAAACAAACCAAACTGTCTGAAGCGTTTTCAAATCCCCTCCCCTCGCGGTGGCATGCGGGCGGGAAAGGGCTGGAGTGGTTAAGATGTTTTTCTTTTCCCGCGAACAGCGCGATCATGGGGCGATCTCTGCCCTGACAGGGGCGTTGTCGATGTTGAGTTGGTCGGATTTTTATTATTTTGCTCCCTTTGTCGGGAGGTGCAAGTGAAGGGATAATATGCAAATTATCGCTTGACGCTGTAAAACTGACGCACGGGAGAGAGAGTAAAAGACAAAGGCCCGGCTGGATGGAGTGGATTTTGAGGTCCAGTTTTATTGTTACTAATAACACAGTTGCATCCGGTGGTCCAGTTTATGGTCGCGCACAATAAGACGGGAAGCTGCGTTTTTTTCCGCTGTGCTTAATCACTTTAATGCTAGATGTCAAATTTTACTGCACGTAAAAGAGGGCTGTTCGGTGCGAGATGCGACTTCGATTGTTATTGAGCGTATTCGGTAGGGTTTTAACAAAATCTCACGGAGGTATTGTGTTCCTTCTCGTGCTCCATGACGTTCACCCGCGATCAACATTTCGAACCGTTGGCCAAGAATTTCGTTGATAAAATCAAACCACGGCCACAAATAAAGCCGTTACGAAACGGCGTGCAGATTTCCAGCGTCGATGTGATGCGATAAGGCTGTCTGAAGGGCTTTATTAAGACCTCGATATTCGTACGGTCCACGAACTCAGGACACACGGCGCTCGTTCGGAATGCGGCGAAAGGAAATAGGAAAGCAAACCGGCACGGGAATTAGACAGTCACGCTTGGAGCTTACGATTTCGCCAGCTTTCCGCACTCGCAACGAACCGAAATCAGCAAAGTGATTCATCCACCCGAACCGATAACTCGCTCGGTGGTTCGCTGTTTGACATTTGGTGTTGATGTTTAGTTCTCGCTCGCGCACGCCAAAGTGAAGGTTTGGCAAAAATTGGCCCAACCATCGAACATAAACGCACCGGAGCCGGGTTCGCTTCCTTTTCCTTTAGCCAAACATTTGAAAGCGATCGGTTTTTGGGAAAGGTAAAGCTTTGGCGTCGTGAAAAATGGGATATCGAGTGCAACTTACTAGCGCGCCTTTTTCCTTTCTCTAAACGGGTGTTCTGTTTTATTTTTGTTTTACTGTTCGTTTCCCCCATCTTCGATTTGCATCAGCAGCTACATCATGGTTCATCACTCACGACGCCAAATGTCAACAACCTAATTGAAAAGTAAACGTTAGCGCGAATTTCCAGTTTCACTTTCGGCGCTGGGAGCAGGATCTGAGGTTTGTTTCTCGTCTTTTGCTTCTTCTCTTGCATTGCGAACAAATTGTGTGGGTAACTGCACCTTTTTTGCAACCCATTTTGTCATCGTTACTGAAGACATGAGTTGCACGTCATAAATCACATATCAACAATATACGAGTATTTCTCAGCGTAGAATTGTACAGGAGGATTGAGGGTTCGTTTTGGAACCGGCGTTGAAATCTTTTGTAAATTGTTTGACTGCATGAAGAGCTGCTTAGAAATCGTTCAAAAAAAGAAAGGATCAAAATATTTCAACGACAGTGGTATTATTTAATCAAATTGTACGTTAACGTTTGCATTATAAAATTAGACAAATTTTCATCTGTGATAAGAAAAAAGTTACCCAAGCTAAATGAATGAAGTCTATTTTATTGTAAAGTTACATCTTTTAAGAACTTTAAAAAAATATTCCGACGGCCAGTAAGCCGGCCTTACGGTCCTTGGCCGAAACTTTAGCCATAGGTGACAAAAATAGTTGTGTAAGGATGTTTTTCAGTTGAGGTCACTTCTCGCCGTCTGGCTTTAAATAATCTTTCGTCACGTGGTCCGCAATAAATCCAGTATTATTTAAGGCGTTTTAACATACAATCAATGGTCAATTTAAAGGATACAGTTGTCAAACTTGTTCTTAATTAAACAGAAATGCTACTTTTTATTTTGCTGCTAACTGAAAGTTGCTAGCGTATTCCGTTTTTGCATGAAAATTAATTATATTTGTCTATTTTTTTAATGCAAACTTTTCGTAGTCTGAACAACATCCGACCGCTTTAGGGTGAACTCTAAGTTTAGCTCACGTGCAGCTACCACTTTCTGCTACCGGTCTTTGCCCGGAGGCTGCGGTTGCGTAAAACGGTTCGTTCCCCGCCGAAAAAGTTGGTTGCAGTTGTCTTCCTGCCACTGTCGTTCGGTTGGCCATGTTGGCCAACAAGACGTCCGAGCCTCGAGCAACCGCGCGCGCGTAGATTATTGGGCAATCGGATATGGTGGATTATTTGCATGCGCACCGTGCCCTGCAAATCTACCGTTTGCGAATGACGAATACCTTCATTTCCAGGTCAAATGTGAAACGTACGCAACGATTTATGGCGTTGTTAGCGATTGGGGAGCGATTTTTGCGCTGCTCTTCGGCAGGACACGGTGATTTTACCCACCCTCTGTTATTAGGTCACCCTGCAAGAGGCGAAGGGGGGAGGTGGTAAGATTTTGGGATGAAAACCGTCCCGGTCGAGAGGGTTTCATTTTTTGGTAGGCATGCGAAACCATAACAAATGGAACCTTTTTGCCGATCGGTGCTTTTCAGGCCCGGGAGATCGAGAGGGAAAGGGCTCGAAGGTGATGTAACGATCCTACGCGGGTGGCAGAGTCAAGCGCAAGGGGGAATGATTCTTGACAGGCGACAACACACTTCGAGTGCGAATGCGCCCAAAACCCAACCCAAACCCCAACTATGATTCACGCACGGAGCGGCGTATCGGCAAAATATCATTTTAAAAGTGAAACTGAATGATGAATGATCGCGAGCAACAAGACAGGGCTGACCACCGGCATATGGGGGTGTGTTTCACCAAAGGCAGAAAGAGAAGGACGCACACATTAAAAAAAAAATGGGAGTGAAAGCTACAGTAAACGATTGTTGCTTCATTTAATCTCGATCGATTGCCAATTATTGGAGGAAGAAATCGAAATAAGTGTTGATTAGGTAATTTTTAAATGATATTTTATTTCAACTCTACAAAGTTCCCTCAATATTCTCTTGTTTGCTATACTTAAATAACGAAAAAGAAACACCAAAACGAATTACAATAATTATAATAATCATTGTCTTCTTCTCATAATTTTCCTGGGGGAAACCACACTGACACATGAAAAATTATCCCTTGGCGCTACTAGTCAATTAAATAGATGAATGGGGTGAACCACTTCATGGCGTCTCTTTCAATTTCATCCCGATGTGTACATAATAATCATTCTCCTTTTAATTTCATGCAGCCCGCTTATCGATCCTTTAACTACTTTTACCACTTTACCGAAAATGGCAAGGGAGAAAAAAAAAACAAACCTCATTGATTTCTCAGATTACAAAAAAGCCCTCGAACACTCATAAATGGTGGGAAATTCCACCGCAAGGGTGGCTAAAAGCTGGAACAAGGTGAATTGACTAAGAGGCACAACAACAACAAGCGTCGGATCAAGTCAGTAGAGTAAAAAATCAAGCACGCAATTATTGCAATTTAACCGGTTCAAGTACGGAGAGAAAACAATTTTTGCCTCGCAAGAGTTCGTTACGTTAATATAATTTTTCATGTGGCTTATTAATTCACGATGTTATGGCATGAATATAATTTTTAATTTAATACCGCATCACAATTTTTACCCTCTTCCAAATATAAATTTTCATGTTTGAATTTTTAGACTTCAAGATTGTCCCAAAAGTTTCACATTTTATTTTTTACAATTGCGTAAAATCGTAAGTATTTGATAGATGTAGAAATAATACTAAGAGATAAATATAAAAAAAAACAAAAGGAATTGCTTGATAACGCTAAGGAACGATAAATTACTTAATTATATGCACTTACAATATTCATTATCGTAAAATCCTCTTAAAAAAATATACGAGTGACATTTGCCCTTACAGTTTATTTAATTCAGTTCAATATCCTTTTTTCCTTCATCTCGAAAGAAACTTTCGCTTTGATCTTTGTTTCCTACCGATTTGTAAAACGGGCAAAGAAAAACCCCTTTTCGATCCGATCGGCTTCGTTATGCCGTTATATCGATCGTGTCATTACCTCATTTACACCGACTGCTCTTTCGGCTGCGCGATCGAAAAGAAACCGATAAGGATATACGAATAAAGATCGTTCCAATCGAACCAAACACAGAGAAATTGGTAAAAACTTCTTCAGGCGCATTGTCGAGAAGAATGGAAATAAAAGAACATCCTCCCGACGGACGTTGGATAGCGGATTCTTTTATGTTGTGTTTCTTCGGAGGCACGGAGGAAAGTTTCAAGTTAAATGCACCGGGGCTGGTTGGTTGGAAAAGGGAAGAGCAAGCGTGAAAAAGAAAGGATCAAATGCGGATGTTGGAACCATTCCAAAATGAATTCCCCCTGGAGGGTTGCAACGGAGTGGAATGATGGAGAGGAAAAGGGGGCAAAACGTTGTTGCACAAGGCACCGTCCCTTCGGGTAAAAGGGCCCGCAACACACCGCACAGTTTCCACACACAAACACACACACACAAGGGGTGAAGCAAGGGCCACCCTATCGAGCTCCAAAGTGTGCGCCAGTGAAAGGGCCTTCCCTTTCGTCGGTTGGTCGGTCGGGGACTAGGGAGGGTGAGGGACAAAAAGGACACGGCGGTGCCGACGACGGTTGAGAGAACGAGGAGCATAAGTATGCTGCACCCCGCCCCGAACGGTGGGGGAGGGGGGAGGGCTGGTGATAGCGCGAAGCGTTTATATCAGGTTTGGAAAATGAAAGTAGTTCTACCTGTTTGCGCGTTTGGCGTGCGATCTGGCGTGCCAAGTGTCGCCACACATGCCTGTGTTATCGAAATGCCACATACACACACACACACGCATTCGTGCAGAAAAGTATGCGGGAATTATGAGGTGCCCGCGAAAGGTATTCGGTGCGGGACCTTTCTTTTCTGCTCGAACTCGCGACTCTTTTCGTTCTCTTCCACTTCGAGTTCAACGTAAAATCAAATGTTTCTTTCTGTGCTTGTCAAAACGAACCTGTTTAAAAAGGGCCGATTCAGGTTGTTCACCCGATTCTTCAAACGCACCTTACCAGGACGTTCTGGTGTTGTGTATAACATTAATCAATCCGGTTTGTGGATGGAAAAGAGGTCTAAGGCCTTCACATAAAATACCGTTTTGGAACTGTTAACTGCTTGTTACAGTTCAGAGGATTGTTAGAACAGAAGCTGATTCAAACAAAATAAAAATAAAGGGAACATCTCCCTCAGCTCTTTTATTTCTTTAACATTCAATCAAATTAATTTATCAACTCATTAGTTGAACTGCTTACTTTGTGTTTTGACGTCAATATACGGAGCGTTTGAAGTGTCGATGTTGCATTCATTGGATCATGTTAACCCTTCTAAGGAGCTGAATGCAATCTTCAAACCCAAGAAACGACGTAATCAAAATACTATAAAACCAACAAATCACTATGCGACACCGCAAACAGCTTGGGAAAACACTTTGAACAGCTACTCTCAGCGGTTTAAAGGGCGGTTTTTCATTTAAACTTTTTTCCTACGTGTTGTTCCCTTGTAGGGAGTTGATTTAAAAGCAGCAACAGGTGCGTGGCAAAAGGGCAACACTTTTATGCTAATGATGGTTCCCAAAAGGGTGTTTTGATGAACCCCTTCTATCGGGTGGCTAATTTCTTTTTTGTTTTTGTTTTTTTTTTGGTTTTATTCTCCATCAACACCGAGGGTAAAAGGCTAATCATGAACAATGCGAGGATTACATCCCACTTTTATTACGAATTCCGGCTAAATATCCCCCCTCCCACCCTGCGTATCACCGTTCGATAGGGCGCGTCCGCTGGGAATGTGGCTGCTGAGGGAATGCGTGCCAAGAATTATGCACGCCGAACAGCTCGAGAACGAAGAAAACCAGCTCATGTCTGCGCGAGGAAGACAAGCTGTACCGTTACGATGTGCCTTCGTTGAACGCAACTGTGGAGTAGGATTTTTGGTTTGTGTTTTTTTCTTCTCCGGTCTTTTGGTGTTGGTGCGTGACCCCGGTGCGTCCATATGGCCGCAACGGCTTAATCTTGCGGCCTTTTGTTTTAAGCGTCGTGCAAAAGCCTCAACCCGGACCGGGTTTCGCGTCGAGTAAATGAAAGTCATCATCATCCCATCAACCGGGGCGCTTACCTCCTCGGGCAGTTTTAAGGACCCGAAAAGGATCCGGGAGAGGCGGTGGCGTAAAACTGACGTAAATATAATGATATCACGCGTCATTCACAGCACGCACTTTCCAAAACATTTAAAAATCTACTTTACACCGAAGCTCTCACGCTGTGAAGCTCATTTAAATGCATCTCCGTACAGTTCGTTGGAGGTACTGTTGGACGTGAACCGTTTGAGACGCCGCCAGAAGTAGCTCAATTACGTTACGGAATGAGAAACCGCGGTTCGTCGCTTGCCGACTTTGTATTGATCACTGGCATTTTAAAGTTATGGAGCCGCCAAAGTTGATTGACGGTGTTTAGACATCGACATCGATAGCAAAAACTATATCTTTCCTTAAGGGTACGTGTGAATTCTGATGTCGCGATTTGTCATGTCTAATATACCGAACCCGATCGAGCTGTGGTGGACAATTATTTCCAACCCTACCTCTTCCCTCAAAGGCATTTTAATTGATCGTTCGCACCCTAAATAAACTTAATCCAACCGGTCGATCATCTGGAGGAAAGATTCCACAAAGCCGGGCGTACGCGTGCAGGAATGCGGGTGGCTTGCAGGATTTATTGGTCGACCCGGACGGAGCCGAAAGTCGAAGACAAATTGCAGCACGACTGGCGCCACCTGGACGGGGTGGCAAGGCAGGCAGAAGGTAACGGACGGGGGGTTAATGCAGCTGGCTCGGTAAGAAACCGTATTTGTCGAAGATCGACGTTCGAACATTTGTCTTCAAAGGGGGCTATGAAAAGTTCATTTCAGTGCATTTGAGTTGAGACGGTTTCCAAGCGAAAACCCCATATCGTCCGTACACTGAACGAGTCTTTTTATGTTACCTCAAAGACCCACTGTTCGAGGTTGATCGATACATTCGATATCACAATGATGTGTTTTGGAGTAACAGCTCGGCGCAATAAACACGAAATAAGGCGTATGGCACTGTGTGTGCGTGTGTGTGTGTATGTGGCAAATACAATAAACTGCTCAAAACAGCCTCGATGAATGAGCGTTGTTATTGCCACAGGACAAGCATTCGAGTACATCGCAACGTCATGCAAACTCCCATCCCGTGGTTGTTTACCACGGGTTCGTTTCCTGCGCACTCGCCGAAGTCACGTGGAAATATTTTTCGATCTCAAGATCAACCTCCCGCTTGCGCTCAGCAGTTGAATTATTTATATGGCGCTATTCAAACGCAAACCATTGTGGCTGCACTGGTCTCACGGGGAGAGAGGCAGGCTTGAAGAATAATTGAAAAGTAATGTTTCGCCAGAAGAGAACCTCCCGCCGTGCATTGTCCCGTCAAATAAAGCCTGTTTTGAATGGAAGAATCCATATTGATTCGGCAGTTATTTTTAACTCCCCCCTCAACGCATTTCTACACACATCTTTTTAATACTCCTTCCCCTGACTCGTTACAGAACCTGCAAGACTCCCTTAAGATGTCCAACTACCCGGACATCCAGGACTGGATGGATCCACACTCCAAGCTGCCACCGGTCATCCTCAACGACAAGCTGATGACCGACGCGATCATCGGGACGTGCATGCCGATCAAGACCGAGCACTCGTACAGCCTGAACTCGGACGGCGACTCGCTGCCCGACACGATTCCCGACTCGCCGCACAGTCTGCAGAACAAGATGGATGGTAAGCTAGAGGGCGTCCGGGATGTGGCCGTGTTTGTTGAAGCAGGTTGTTGTAGGCTTCCTGAAACTTGAGGTCTCACAGGGGTGATGATCATTTTACGTAACTCACCCCGTCGTTCACTCGCACTAAAAGCCATACGTAACGGTGGCATCGGCGGCAAGTGCACCACTTGGGTCAATATTGGAACTCCGGAGCAGACCGGAACAAATGGGTGAACTGTCAGCTGAGGGCGCAAGACTATCGGACTCCGACACCATGGTGTGCTAGGGTGATACTCATGCTGTGACAACTCAAGGCTCTGAACCCTCGAAGGACTGTGGGGCGGTTGGGGAAGTATGTTCTAGATCTTTTCCTGACACCTCTCGATAGTCGCCCAGTTCTTCCATACCTTGAGCACAATATTTGCCCAAGTGCTCGGCATGGAACCGGGCGTTGGAGGAACAGAAGTTTTAGAGAAGACCATTGGGAATCGAGTGGTGTAGTTGTAGCATGCATCGATCGATTGGAAAAATCCGCAACCTTGCACTTCAACCAACAGTAGTCTCGAAAGCTGACATTATCAGATACCTACCCTGCGGGCAGTTGGACTTCGAGCAAAACGTGTTCCGGCAACGAAACCACAGTCGAGCCAATGTTTAGCGCTAAAATGTCAGCTCATTTGTCTAAACTGAGTGAGGCCGAGTGTCGGGTGCTTCGTTTTGCAGATCAGCGCTAGCAAATTATGCGCCAGTCCGGTTAACACGACATTTCCGCCCGGCGTCTCGCGCGTGTGTGTGGTCTGCATGGCGTGCGCTCCATGCGATGGTGACGACGGTGGTACGCATTTATGGACCTCCGGAGCATGAATGCATGCTGCGGGTATCACCGGTTTGGACCCCTGGTGGTGTGCTTCCGTTCCAAGCCGGGACGAGCGTTGGAGGAAGCGAAGTTGCACTGGAAATCTAATCCGTTGCGCAGCCAGATCGACGCCCGATTGCGGTTATGCCGTGAGCTAATGCCTCTACGCACTGTGAGATCTTAGACTACGTGCTTCATGTTTGAAGTAGTTGAAAATTCAAAAGTATATTCTTGGCCGAAGATATGAAAAACAAACTTTCAGTTCTCATTCCTTCCCAACTGTTTACGTCAGTAAACCTTTGCATACAATCGGCCGCTCAAAATATGCACCTGAGTATACACACCACACACGTGCGGATGGAGGTCGCGTGGTCAGCACCCTGACGTCAATTAGATCTCCCGATCAAAACAAACCTAAACTCGCTTCAAAACATCGCTGTTGCAATTATTCATGAATGCCAAAGCTTACATTTGCAATTATTTTGTGTTCTTGTGTCTGATTGATATTGGTAATTTTTTTTAAATTCACCGACTATGCCTTGACACTAGAACCCAAACAGCGGTTTACTTAACCGTAACTCTATTTTTTATTTTAATATCTCGAAAATGGCTAAATAGTTTATGAAATAATCAAGACTTTGTAAAATCCAAAGCTACATCTAAAACTAAAATTACAGTTTTTCTGCATGACTAGTTTTGAGAACCAAGTTGACAACCCCTATCATTTTTTTTGCGGGCATATTGTTCGTTCTTTTTAAAACGCTTTGGCTTCTCTGTTTAGGATGAATCGACAAACAGCTGCTTTTTAGTATATTTGCAGATTTTAGGTAGTTTCGACTTTTTTAGTTTTTTGATACACTTCTTCATCATTCTTCACATCGTCCATTTTTGCTTTACACCAAGCTAGCAAAATGATGAAGAGTTGCATAAAATTTTTTAAAGCGTCAATTGATAGCTAAAAAATGTACTTAAAGTAACCGTTTATGGATTAAAAAATCTTTAAAAATAGAGAAGTTAAAGCGTCTTAAAAAGAGCGATCAAAATGGCCGCTAAAACCATTATCGCAAGATTCCAAAGTAATGTATTCTAGTGTTAAATTCAACTATCTGTTTGTATTGATTTCTCCCACAGTGCGATTACCATGGGCGAAATGAAACTGTTCCATTTCTTTCAAATCCCTCGGCTCTCCTATACCCACACCTCGGGGGAGATCCTGAGTATGTGAGATCGCCTATTTATTACCTTTCATTCGTTAGCCACCGCGTAAGCAAACCGTTAAATAGCATCAAGTAATCGTTAGACGCAGTGCGATTACAATTATTTAATAGCCAGTAAAGTCGTTCCCGGCACACACCGGGGTTAATAACGTTCGTGTAGCGACATATCGCCGCGTCTGTCGTAGACCCCCTCCGACGTTCGGCCGGTAGAGGGAGCGAAGTACCTTTTAAGACACTCGTTACTTTCTTTTTGCGGCAAAACCAGAGTTTCGCGTGGAGCATTGGATCAAACCTATAGGTGTTGGGATATTAAGCGGCTTCCATCTTGGCCAGATCTTCGTCATCCGAACGGAGACACGATCGTTGGCAACAATGTTGCTCCATGTGTATGATGTGCTGAATCGACTGCTGGATCACGTTCAATCGGGACTTGCCGAAACATTTAGTGCGGCTTCACCAGAGACTGTTGCGAGGAGATGTTAATTGAATGCGGTTTTGATCGGCTTTTGAAATCGGTTTGGAACATGGATCCGCGTGCAGAACGATCATCACGATGTGCCGTGCTCCATACGGTAAAGGGCCCGTTTCGTGGAGTTGTGAACTCCTGGGAACCTTCCCGGAGGGCGCCAGACATGCCAGCATCGATCGTGGGAGTATCTATCAGCAGCACGAGATCATCTCCAGGCTCTTCGCCGATCGATTTCTGCAGTGTTTTGGCAACGAGCGTTTCCCAGGTGACGTCGCTCTGCTTGTCCTTGGCTTCTGTCCCAGATATAGCTCTGCCATATTTTACTCTTTACGCCTCGGATGACTCACCGCTCCAAGCTTAACAGAGTCATAATGGGTAAGATAAACCGAGTAAACTAATGCGCCTTCGATCGATCGGCGAAAGGGTCGACAAACCCGTCTCCAGTTTGACGAATGGCACGCTGCTGGGACTCGCGCCGACTTCCAGAAGTTGTCGATGACTAAGATTGAGTCATTTAAACCGGCAATCGGCCAGCGCGATCGACAATCGAGTACACCTGGGGTCCGTGGGTCCGACTCCAAAGGACTGGAGACGTGTGGAAGGTCGCCTGAAAGGGGGAAAAAGAAGGAAAAACGGCTGAAAATAAGAGCCAGCCTCGCTTTCTGCTCTCCGGTGCACGGATTCGATCCGAAAGCTTGCTTTCCCGGGCAGCTCACCCGGTCAATATATCCATTCGCGCTCCGGACGTGATCAGTGTGACAAATTTGTACCCGTTCCCTGCCGACCTCCTTCCCTCTCTTTCTCTCGTGACTTTTGATCATCGAAACAAAATCGATCAGAAGAAGAAAGAAATCAAAAAACCACAAAGTAAGATATATCGCGTGCTCGAGTTGTATCGCTTCTCTCAACACTTAACTGGTTGTTTCTAGTTCTTTCCCATTTTGCGACTCCTTCCCCTTAGGCAACTCCCAAAAGAACGACGGTTGAAATGTCACCGAGGCGCACGGTTTTCGGTGCGAAAGTTGTCAGTAAATGTCATAATAGTTGCTAAACTTGTTCGACATCGGAACGTGAGAAATGTCGGCTGAGAGGAACAAACGATACGTGGAATGGGAATGGATTAACGATCGGGAGATTATTTACCTGAAGGTGTTTTTGTTTCTGTTTAGCGGGCGTTTTAACCCTCTTAAACAAAAAAAAATCATTAACACTATTGCAGGCAATGTGTGGCTTTTAAAACAATCAATTACGCTGTAAGACTAACCCATCTGCTTCGCCACTAAGAAACATTTAGGGTAACGTTTTGTGCAATCTTCCCGCAACGAACAGTTAAACAGTTTATAAGGCCATTTTCACACCAAACGAGATTTATTTTCCGCACATTACATCGCGATTAACTGTTGTGCTGGGAACCCGAGGCGGACGAAGAAAGCTCGCCAGCACGTCCGAACATCGATCCGGAAGTAGCGAACCATCCCATAACTCTCCGCTACCCATCATCATCATCATCATCAACTCCGGGTGCAACATCGTTGATCAATGAGTCTTAACATTCCGCTTTGGCGGGTTGGGTATGAGCATGGGGAAAACAAGAAGAAGAAGAAAAAGGCCGATAACACGTGCTCGGAATCCCACATCCGAGGTGTGATCGTCCATTTCGTGATCCGTTTCACATCGAATTGCCGCTTTTCGGGCTCTTTGCATCCTCTTCGGTTGGGAGGGTGGTGGCGGAGGCGGCGGGCCTTTGGCCTCTATGTGGGCCAATAATGGGGCCGAGTGACTAAATACCGCTACAATGTGTTGAAGCGTCTTCTCCCAGCCGGGTGTCTCATTTCCCATCCCTCTAGGGGGATTTTCGAACATTTTTGAACATTTTTAAATCAGAGTTGTTTCTGTTTTCGGTTTTGCACACAAATTGTCTTCTTTTGTATGAAAAAAGGGAAAAATAAGCTCAACACCGGTTCCAAAATAAGTCGTGAACAATCGGGTGACAAACTATCAGCGGAAGACTTGTGTCAAATTTCACCCCGCCACTTATCACGATGCAGCTTTTTCTGGTGTGTTTTTCTTTTTTCCAGGCACGCATCAGCTGGAAGTAGCGTGGAATTGTTTATGACTTTGATAAGACATATTTTAACCAGGTGTTATTTGTTTCTTCATACACACATCATTATTGCCATTGCTGTGATTTGTGCCATAGTAACTTTGTGGTTCGTTTTGTTTAGTTTAGTTTATTGTTTCTTTTTTTTAACTTTTTTTTTGTATTTTTCAATTGTATAGTATACTATCGTTTTGCTATAAAGTGTGTTTTTGGCTATTTTTTGTTTGCTAATTCTAAGCCTATCCTATTTTAAATTTATATTTACAAGCTTTTCATTTACTATCCTGTTTTTTATATGGTTTGTGCTTGATTACAATCCATTTAAGATATGTGAAATAATTTTAAAATTTTGTAAGTGATGACGCGTAGAGGTTAAATGTGTCTGCTGATTTTTCTTACTAGTATTAAGCATTTTTCAGCTACAGATCATCAGTTCATAACACTAGAAGGGCTTGTATAATGTTGTTAAAAAAATATGTCAATTTGACACATTCCACAAATGTTGTGCAAAGTAAAATGAACGCGTTAATCCCTCAAAGCAGAACGAGGAAAACCCAAGCTGGCTGCAAGCAACAAGAAGACATACGACAAAATGCTCGAAACGGTGCAAAATGTGAAACCGATTTGCATCGATGCGTGAACCGCCTTTTGCTGTGCGCGGTTATGCAGTTTACTGACGTTTTATTCTTTTCTGCAATTGTTTTTTTGCTGCTGTTTGTTCATGTGGCCCCACATAACGCCACTGCAATTAAAAAAGCGAGTTCTGGCCAAGACGCGAAACCCGTCCAATCACCCCGAAGCCAAAAGTGAAAACAATAAAATTTTCGACGAGATTGCATAACTTATTCGCGAATTTGTTCCACGCCACCCCCCATCCCGCTGCCCTCGCGCAGGGAGGGTTTACCCTGTCACATGCTCGAATTATGCTGACCTTAGTGCGGAGCTGCTTTTCGCTGGTTCGGCCGACAAAAGAACAGACAAGTAAAACTTGTTTCCTCGCCAGCGAAATTTGTCCACTTGCTGTCGGTGAACGCAATGTAAATTGTATTATTTTTTCTTCCTTCCCGCCAACCCTCAGCCTCTCCCCAACGTTCTTATCACGGGGTTGGAATATTTTCTTCTTGCCCAAAATCCGTTCGTTTTGCGTAATGGTTTTGGTTTGCCCAAGTTGTTTTTTTTTCTCTCCATTTTCTTGTTTTGTTTTGTATAGCTCACGTGGGTATTAACAAAAAAATTATTTCCCATTTGTTTGCCGTTCGCCGCTGCCAGAACCGGATATTTTAATGGCTTGGCAAATATGTTAATGAAGTTGAGCGTAGCTTTTTGAGATTTCGAATGCTCTCTTCTGTACCGTCCCCCCCTCTCAGGCGTCCCTTTTCCCCCCTAAACCAAAGAGCCCTTGACCAATGTTGCAGAAGCGGCATTTGATGTGAACTTTTAAAATGCAGAAAGCTTGAAAATGTTTTGGCGGGCAGCAATAAAAGTTGAAAGCAATCTACAAAAGAAAGAAAAACAACTAGAAGCGACAAAAAAACAAAAAAACCTCCCCACATGCGATCAACCGATCAGCGCGCGTTGATAGCCGATCGGTTTTTGGCGATACTTTTCGAAGATTCCACCCATTGGGCCGTCGTTTTGTTGCCCCCCGAAGAAACACATTTAGAGCAACGGTTCGCTCAATTGACAGTTTTATTGCGAATCTTTATGCTGATCGGCTTTTTTTTCGCCGTTTGATTGTGTTGTGGGTTTACTTCTTTCGGGCCATTTCCGCATTTTATGGAGGAGTCCACTGGAGAGGAATGGCCTGAACTGGGCGAAAAAGGTAGTACAGTTATGCAACGATCATTAGCCTTGCGTTAGGGCGTGCTTGAACGTTTTACTGTTCTTTTGGTTTAGCCGGTATTTGCGGTGTGATTGAAGAACTATTTTATTTCAAGTGATTTTAACATTCCTTTGGATAATTGTTTTTTTAATGATTTTATTTCATTATTTATATTAATTTTGTTTGTTTGTTTGTTTATTTGTTTGTTAATTGTCTTTCGAATTGGTTCTCTCTTTTGTTTTAGTTGTAAAATAATGCTTCTTTTAATGAACTTTACACATCTCGAGCCGCTTTTTAATGTTTCTTTGTTCTCTCGCTTCCTTTAATGTTTCCAAAGTGACAGTCAATTGGGAAATTCAATTCACTTCCATTCTTCTTGCTCATAAAGTGAGGCTTTTCTCTTTTGAATCGTTGGTTGGCTAGTGTTGATGTGCGGGAAGAACAAGTTTCTTTCTTCTCCCGCTCCTAGATTACCTGATGGCACCGCCTTCTTGGCCTCTGCTTGAGAAGATATTATTTTTAACTATTCTTTACTTTGACTTTCGTGCCCCTCGGCACGGTTTGTCGTCTCCCGTGACGCTTACATTCTGTACTTCTCACCGTACACACACTTTTCACGTAGAACCGAAACGTAGAAATCTCTTGCCCGAAGGGTTTAAGCAACGTCTAGCCAAATATTGCAGCACCTGGATCGTTTCCCAAGCCGCTCTTACGCTTTTACCGGGTTCGATGGGAGAAAGCTCTCCCCGGTGGAAGTAATAGTAAACACGAAACTAACGCCATTCACTTTGACGACGACGATGACAAAGACGATGGGGCGAACGACGGTTGATGGCTGTTGCGCTTGAAAAAACAATTGACATAATTTCTGCGCTTTCTTCCCAGGTATTCGTTTTCATCCCGTGGCCCGCGCGGATTGCCTTTTCCCACACCCTGAGAACACCCAGTGTCTTTGCGCCTACATCGCATCTATTTCACTCCACTCTCCCGGAGGCCGACACATTTAACCGGTGGGTTTTCCCCGCCCGGTGCACGAACGTCGTTCTCGAGGTCGCTTCGAGTGATGCTGAATGAAATTTCATTCATTGAACAAATGGCACAACCACTCCGACTCCACTGCCGACGGATGGAGGATCCATTTCAGCGCGAGCGATCTCTCGGAATGGCTTTTCCTCGCGTGCGCTCGTTTCGATCGGCGGTTCGTAGGCAAACCTCTTTTTCTCCTCTCCAAAACCGATTGCTACGAGTGCTATCTGATCTACGATCGGAATCTCGTCGCACGCTCTTCGGAAGGTTTTTGCGAATCGTGATCGCGATTGCGCGCCAATTCGTGCGCGCAGGTTCGTCGCTTGCGCTCGCATACTCCCCCCGGAGGCAAGGTAACTTCATCGGGCCCAGACGACGAACCCTTCGGTTCGGATTGAGTCATAGCGAACGGTTTAGGAGCACATCACGGCGAAAAATTGAAATGAATTGCGTTGTTTATTAGAATGGGTTGGTGAAGGAGGATGGGTTTTTTAAATGGTAATTCTTTTCCACCGATTGAAGGTAGTACACTCGTAGATAATACCCGGTACAAGCGTTCCATCTGCTAAAATAAACCCAAATGGGATGGTCTTTACTATTTCAACCGTTTCATTCAAGCATATCTTACTCGGGTGGGACTTTTAGCACGTGTTTACAACCAATTAAGAACATAAAAATGTCACCGACCAGATCGTTCCAGTGTCTTCACTCGCCCCGTGTACATCTTTCGATTGGATTTAATGATCAACCGACGCCGAAGAACTGTGCGAACATCCCACGGGCCACTTGGAGCAACATTTACCACACGCGTTGTTGTAGTCTTTGCCAGCGAAGGCAATGAATTATGATTGAGAGAGCCAAGAAACCACACTGGCTAGTCACTGATGAATGGTTTGATCTTTGCGATGTTAAGGCAAATGCGTGGGTCGGGGTTTGGAATGCTATCCAGGCCTTGAAGCATAAATCTTCTCGATTTGAGATTGTTTGTTCTCTGTTCTATAAGGTGAATTATTAAGTTTTCTTGTGCTTCAGCTGAATATTTTCTAGCTTTATGACATAATTCTCGTTCTTCAACCTTGTCTTGCCCGAGAAAACTTGTTTGTGACAGGAACGGTTCAACAAACAAATCGGAAGCCGACTGAATATATTTAGACAAACCATGCTGTACACAACCTTCTGTTCACAGCAGCACCTTCTGGAATCGAGCGGCAAATGTTTGATTAGTTTTTCCCCGACTCCCCCCACCCCTGGTCCGGTGGAGTTTGCTTTGTCGATCGCGTAGTGAAAAACGTTAGTTGGAAAAATCTAAAGGCATCACCATGTGTA